>NC_142471.1:92439193-92593951 GCF_049115385.1 Moschus berezovskii | reverse complement strand
AGTGATTTAAACCAGACAGCAAAACAGAAAGACACCAGCATCACCAAACGGGAAATAAAATTCAGCAAATGGTGTAAAACCAAATGTGTATCTAAATAGCATGCATCTCATGGGTGTATATGCCAAAATAAAGCCCTGCATGGGTTGATCATCCACAAACACCTGTGCAAGGACAACTGTGTTTTAGATCGAGGCTCCTTTTATTAGAACAAGGGCGGAGAGTTGCTTGAATTCTGAGTTTTCTGAGGCTACATCAGTCTACCAAGTGGTGTTGAGTTTATTAAGACACGTCTAGAGGTGAATTCTGGCTCTGAGAACTTGGGGCAAGGCCTCTGTGCCTCACTTCTTCACCTGTCTCTTGGAGCTCATCACCTGTCCTGCAAATGGGAAGCGGAGCAGGACAAGGGCTGCATGGAACCCAGGGCCAGGGGCCTCTGCATGGGTTCATTTCTAATGGTGGCATGAGGGCTGCCTTGCAGATTAGCAGTGCTGGGTTCTGAAAGCTCAGAAGGGAGGTACAATCCACGTTTCTCCTATACCTATGCATTCACTGTGATGAGTGAACCTCTAACTGCTCCACACTCAGGCTGACCCCCAGTGACGTGACTGCAAGCCCTGGGCTGCTCTGTCCAACACAGGTGCCATGGGTGGCTTTTGAAGTTCACCCTCAAATTAATTACAATTGAAAATGCTTTAGTCACATCAGCAACCTCACAGGTGCCCAAGAGCCACAGGTGGCCACCGACTCCTACACGAGACAGAGAATATTTCCATCATCATGAGAAGGCCTTGGCCCCAGTATCCCCTAAACAAGGTCCAGTGACCGGCTCCTAACCTTTTGAGGAGTGGGCACCTTAGATCAAGGCAAAGGATGATCTGACTTGGAAATCAGCCTCTAGTTCAGTTGTTGTCTGCACGGGTCAAGTTACTGGTAGAAAGGCAGGACCATATCAGGGTTAACTCCCACATCCATCCCTAATACAGTAAGTCCCTACATAGGAAACCTACAAGCCGCAAGCTTTCAAAGAAGTGAAGGTGCCCCTGTATGCCAGCTGTGGCACTGTACTACTGGACAAGGTACTGTACTATAAGATTAATGTTTTGTATTTTGTGTTTGTTTTTTATGTCTTATTTGTTGGGAATGTATGAGAAACCCATTACAGTCCAGTACTCTATAGCTGATGGTGCTACTTGGGTACCTAGGCTAACTTTGCTGTACTTACGGACAAACTGGACTTGTGAACACGCTCTCAGAACAGAACTGATTCATATGTAGGGGACTTTCTCTCATCTTCATTTCCACCTCCCTCTCGAGCTCTCTGGATCAAGTGGCTTCACATTCCAAGGCCCAGTTGAAGGTGACCCCTCTAGTTCAATGCCCAGGGTCATTCATTCGCCCAGAATTTGCATTTCCGCCACTCTTTCCCATGTCAGAATACAGTAGGAGACAGCAGCCTCAAAGGCGGGCCCATGAGAGGTGAACTCCTTCTCCATCTCCTTCTCGGGGTGGGGGTGGGGTCTGGGTGCAGGGCAGAGGTGCTAGAGGATACTGATGCATTTTTAACCACTGACTCTCAAGGGAGTGAGCCGCATTTGCTGACTTCCATGGTGTGAACGCTATGGTGGCCAGAATCAACCAGCTCACAAAAGCCTGAAAATTTAACCTTCTGTTGCCCAGAGCCCTAGACCAATTCTCCGAAGGGTGTGCCCTGGACAGTCGCTTTAAAGGAGGAATTCACAGGACTCATTTTATGTACTCAATCTGCGCTGGAGAATAGGAGTTTTAGTAGAATAAGGAATTCACAGGACTTACTTTATGTACTCAGTCTAAGCTGAGAAATGGTATCTTATTGTTGCATCTCATGACGGGGAACAGGAAGACTCACTCTACTGCATGTGGATGATTACGTGCTCATTACGTAACCTGACGGGGAATCTCATGACCAAGTTAAAATACTGGGAAACACTCCAAGTCATCACCCCTGGAGGATGATCAGAATCCGGGTTCAGTGCACCACACCCCACCCCCAAATCGACAGATGCTTTGTATAAAACTGTACCCACAGCCGGAGGAGTCTCAGTGAGGGCAGGAATGCTGCGTGCACTGCCAAGCTCACTGCTTTAAAACCAAGTGACACATTTTGCCCCCAAGTTCCCACTATATCATAGGCTTGATCCAGGCCCAACGAGGCCTCAGGCTTGCTCTTGTGGGTGAAGTTAGGACCCAGCGAAGGAAGACAGCGCACGTTGAACTTGGCTTAGTGTGGCTGTGTGCAAATTATACTGAATGTCTAACTTGAATAGAACTTCTTTGCACTGTCAAGCTTGTTTATGCAAACTCACTATAGAGTTTGAACTGCATTACCAAGTTTGCCAGGCAAGCCTCTGTGCATAGAAATTTCTGTATCACAAACCAAGACCATTTTCAGTAGCTTCCAAATTACTTTTCAGAAGGGACTCTTTCCTGACTCTCATTTGCTTATACAGATTTCTGAAAGGCCTCAGCAGAGAAAGTTTTCATTGTAGGCAAGTTAATCTCAGCGAGCTTCAATTTCATCTTCTATTAAACAGGGATGCTGGAAGCTTAAAGATGCTGTCCACAAGGGTCTTAGCAATAACCAACACACAGAGGGCACTGAGAAAGGGACCTGTCCTGAGACACACATTTCAGTGGGATGCATTCTGTAAGTGGGTAGATGTGCAAAAAGTGTTTGAAACCCTGCCTTTTTAGTCCCTTGTAGAACGTCTGGGCAATTCACTAAAACGGCTCCCTTTATGCAGTGCAGGCAGCCTTTGATCCCTCTATTTGCGTGAATGCCAAGAATGATCCTGCTTATTTCAAAGCTCTCAGCATTATTCTTGTCTCTTCCCAGGAAGTTCAGGGTCACACAGACTATCTAAATGAGCCACAAATGTAGTCGTTGAAAGCTGAGAAGCAGGCAGATGGGACGCTGAGCTCAGACACCCAGCCGATTCTTGTAACAGTCGTAATTTCCCAGGGCAGCTGTGGGCTGCTGGGCAGGTGACCCCCAACCCAGGACTGTGGGGCCATTGCCCTTGGCTCAGTTGCTGCACCCTCACCAGGCCCCTGGGCAGAGACGGTTGATCGCTGCTAACATGCTGGCACCCCACACATTTCATATCTTGAGGGACTCATGGCTGGTAACAACCCCATGGTATTCTGGTCTTTGGAGAAGACCTGCAAACAAGATGGGAAGCTTGATCCCAGCCATCCAGCAAGAAGGCAGGATGTGCCGTTGCCCATAGTGTAACAGGGCCTTTCACTGGTCGGGTCTCTCCTAGCATCCTGATGGTTCAACGGCAAAGAATCCACCTGCAATACAGGAGACCCGGGTTCAATCCCTGGGTTGGAAAGATCCCCTGGAGGAGGGCATGACAACCCACTCCAGCATTCTAACCTGGAGAACCCCATGAACAGAGGAGCCTGGCAGGCTACAGTCCATAGGGTTGCAAAGAGTCAGACACGACTGAGTGAGCATTCCAGCATCAGCCAGGTGTCACCTGCTGGCTTAGGTGTGTGTAGAAGAGGGAGGAACAGCCGAACCAGGTCACACGGGCCCCTGAGATGTGACCAACGGGCAGACAGGAAACCCTGAAGCTCTGGGGGCTCTGTACTGACCCAGAGCAAACGTGGGGCCATCACGTAAGAGGAGCAAATCTTAAATAACCAGGAAGCCCCAGGAGCCTGGTCGCCTGTAGTGGTGGCATTTCAGCTGCTCAGCTGTGTCCCACTACTGCAATTCCATGGACTGGAGCCCACCAGGCTCCTCTGTCCATGGCGTTCTCCAGGCCAGAATACTGGAGTGAGTTGCCACTTCCTTTTCCAGGGGATCTTCCTGACCCAGGGATCGAACCTGGGCCTCCTGCTTCGGCAGATTCTCCACGGACTGAGCCACACCAGGGAGGCTGCAGCGAGGGTTCTAAATTCAGTGCTTCAGTCCCCCCACCATGGGCTCCTTTCCGGCCTCCCCGGGGAGGGGGTTTCCCCATGGCGGGGCTACAGGGCACCCAGTGATAGGAAAGCAGGAGCCAAGGGAATTGCCCTGAGATCAGGGGCCTTTGAGAACTCTCGGTGGGTTTGCAGGTATAGGAAACAGGAACAAAGATCTGAGGGACAGTACACCCAGTGTGGAACCCTGCAGTCATGTTTGCTGAACTTTGTTTTTCGTTTTACTCACTGAAAAGGTAGCCACAGAATGGGTGCGGGCGTGTGCGCAGTGTGTGTAGGACCTGGGCCTACAGGATCTGTGTTTTTTAAGAGATTTCAGGGTCAGTTTCCAATGTATCAGACGTCAGCAAAATTTTTCTGCAAAGGGGCAGATAGTATGTATTTCAGGCTTTGCGGGCCATGTGGTCTCCGTTCAAATGATTCAAATCCACCTCTACATCATGAGCACAGCCATATACAGTACATGTATGAACAAATACGGCCATGGTTGCATGAAACATCACAAAAACAGGCGCAAGCCGGATGTGGGGCATGGGTCAGTTTGCCAGCTCCTGCAACATGGTCTGCTAAATATAGGGACCACATTTCCTCAGCTAGAAACCAGGTTACCATAGCAGGCGCAGGGCAAACTCGGAGGTGACTGTCCTGAAGACGGTGTATCGTTCATTCATAGGTTCAGAAGGCTTCTGTTAATAGCATGAGTCTCCAAGTGGTGTTACTGTGCCAGCAGAGGGCCAGGGGTGTGGGGAGGTACACGTCAAAGAACACAGGCCCTCCTCTGAAGAGTCCACAGGTCACTGACACTCGTCTGTACTAGCCTACACTTAACTGTTCACCAGCCCAGAAAACTGTCAGGATTCTGCCGGGGAACTCTGTGTGTGTGTGCGTGTGTGTGTGTGCACACACGTGTCTTATACACATACCTGTAATTTCTATGTATATACATACACGACATAATAAAGGCCTCCCTCTCCCACCAGCAGCAATAAGAGGTCATCTCAACACCCAGCCACACGATGTGACCTGCTTTCACCTAGACAGTGATGCTAGACGGAGGGAAATTACATCCTGCCTTCACCTTGTGTCCTTCTATTGACCAATCCCTCAGCGTCAGGCGGTCTTCAGAGCCCTGTCGGGGATGAGAAATCTCTCCGAATTTCCTCTCATTATCCATGCCCAAACAGAATAAATACTGAATAGCAATTACACAGGAAGCATAAGGGGGCAATTTAATTTCAGTCACAGGACAGAAAGAACCCACAGGAAAACCCAGCATCACCGCCGCAGCTAGGGAGCTGCCTGGGGTCACCAAGGTCCCGGCGGGAGGCGTGGGGGCCCCCATCTCAGAGCGCAGGGGAAGTTGAGCACCTTAGGTGACCCTGTCTCAGGTTGGCTGTGCGCCCTTCTAGGAGGAGACTGGCTCGCCTTTGCCCAGAGGCACCCACATAGCTGCGACAGAGGTCTTCCACCTGGTTAGCTGGAATGGCCACGGTTTCCAAGAGGGGCGGGGGCGGGCGCCCTTGCAGTCCTGCCGAGGATCCCGGCAGACAGATGTCTCTGGACTGTCGAGCACTGTCTCCCCAGGCTCTGGGCGGGCAGTGCATCACAGAACAGAGAGCTGTGAGCCGCAGAGCGAGGCGGTGCTCAGCTCCGAGCTCAGAAGCAGAAAGGTCCTCCCCCGGCCGCCGCACTCCCATCCCTTCCTGCTTCGGCGGGATGGGCAAGTCAGAGCTCCATTTGCTAACGTCCTCGACACACCAGTTTCGGTGTCTCTGCCCATTTCTTGCAACCCCCACCATTTTAAAACATGCCAGCCAGCAGACGGATGTTCCCTCCTCCTGTGTTTGTCGGCTGAGGTTCCGCAGCCAGCCAGTCCTGCCTGCAGTACCTGTGCTTGGGGATGGTTATTACCCTCTCCAGCCCCAGCTCCTGAGTCTGAAAGAAGGCTAAGAACCCCAGCCTCCTGGGCTTCCCGGAGACATTAAGTACCATACGGAGGACCAGGCCCTCAGCCCAGGGCTGTGTGTGCAAAGCCACGTCCTTCCAAGTTGACACGCAGCCTTCCAGGTGCGAAAACGCAGGCAAGTGATCCAAGGGTGCAGGCAGGACACTTTCGAGAGAGAGTCTTGCTTTACTCTACGGGTGGGTTTGCTTCCAAGGATTAGTGGCAGGGCTGAGGATTACAGAAGGAAGAGATCAGGCTTTGTACTTGCTTTCAGAGAACTGTGCAGGCCCAGGGTTATTTGGGTCACAGACACGACAGCTGAGGTGGACTCAGGCACATGGGCTTGTTCCCAGCTCAGCCCTGCCCCCTGAGCCCCTCTACAGGAAGGCAGGATGGCCCACATGAGACGAGGAACCTCAAGGGTCCTTTCTGATCTAAGAACGAATTCTCCAGAGATGTCCAAGAACTGCACAATTTCAGCCAGTGCCGTAAAAGATACATACAAGTTGAGAGAGAGAAAGCAACACAGCCCTCTCTATGGACATGGGTTAACAAACGCGTATATGGTGGTCCCTCCATTAGGTTTTCTTTCTTCCTGTCATTTCATCCATCCCTTATCTCTTCCACTGTTACACATGTTGCAGCTGGCCTCTGTCCTTCTAGCTTACAAGCCTTTGAATAGCTTTCAGGGAAACCCCCTTTTTTTTCTTTTATAACTAACGGCTTTTATATACTTGTGATAAAATATTCAAGTTCCAGAGTCCAAGTATAAGTTACCGTGCTTTATGATTTTGAAATAGAAGCACACATCGTATTCTCTTCCACCATTCTCTTTATTTGATCCACAGGGCTGTGCCGAGTCGTTTCTGTGGCTTAAATTTATATAACATTGGAAATACTGTTTTTAAGTTCTTGAACAATAATCATCCTTTCCATCCTTAATATGAAAAATGAAGCATATATATTTGTGAGGCTATAAAACAGTTTCCAAACTCTTGCTTTGCGCTGCATGTAGGTATCACACATACCTGAAAATGTCATTTAAATAATCTTCCTGTGCAGAATCCCAAAAGAGATTTCAAATACCTCCCTAGCCTTTTAAGTTGGTAGGTGAATAAAAGCCTTGACACTGAGGCACTAGGCAATTCAGACACCCCATTTGTAGGTAAAATGAGAAATTCAAGGCATGACATGAACGTTTATGGAATTTATGGATTTGTGTCCCAGAATTTGGATTAAAAAAGAGAGGGAGAAATGAAATGCAAGTTCTACTTTTCAAATACTTTTTTTTTTTAATCCCATGCAATTTCTGCTAAGCTATGCAAAACTGGTTTGAGCCCTACTTCCCACTGTGCTCTGGGGGCCAGTTCCGCTGAAATGGGTGTCTCTGGGCAGAGCACCAACAAAGCTCATCCATTTTGAGCACCTACAATATGGTGGCCATTCTGCATTGTCTCATTCAATCCCCAAAATAAAACTGTAAGGTAGGAGTTGTTTTGACCAGGAAACTAAAGTTTGGATATGTCAGTAACATCCCCAAGGTCAAAAGACTGGAGGGAAACAGTACAGACAGAACTCACCTCTAGACCCATCACGCCCCAGTAGCATCCTCTCCCTCCTCTGAAAATGGGAAACATGCGTGTCTGCGCAGACTTGAATGTGCTTTTGTGGTCCTGCAATTCTGAGTTCTTCCTTATACTTGAAAGGGTCAAGAGAGTCCCGCACTCAGATCCGGTAAGGTCCCTGAGAATTTATGTCCTAGAGAAAGCATACTTCTAACCCTGAAGGCAGCAGAGAGCACCGTGGAAAGGATGCCAGTAATAAAGTATGGTTTTCAGGATTCCTAATCAGTAAGAGGAATCCCCTCCGTGAGGTCGTTTCAGAAAAATCAAAGCCGTTGATCTAGAAATCCAGGCACTGATCCATCCGTGAGCAGTCTTCCCTGGGGAAGCCGTTCAAAGCTTTCCCATACCGCCTGTCACCTCAGTGGCTTGGTGAGTGACCACCGCGTGCCACCCAGGCTCTACTTTAACCCAATTTATGTCCAAGTACATGTGAATAAACACTGAAGCAAAGTCCTCAATAAACCATAAAAGCAAGCAAACGTGTTATGAAAGCCATATCTGAGCAGACAATTACGAAAAATGAGTTCCTCTAGGTAAACAAAGTCTAAAAACGGGCATATTTCGACCAAACATGGAGTCAGATTCTTTTGCCAGTATCTCACTAGTTATAGCACTAGACTATCTCCCCAGATAAAAGTCTCATAATTGGGTATCAAGAATTTTATAAATGATGACACCAAAATTTAAAGATTTTAATCTTCAGCTACCAGAGCTCTGAACTACTTGTTCAAAAAACAAGCACAATGTCAAACCTCTGAAACAAAGCACAAACGCTGCACGAAGAGGAAGTTCTGATTTAAGATTGTTAACTAATGTGCTCTAAAAAATACACCAAAAGAAATTACAGATCAAAGATAAAAGCTCTGTGGTTATTTACCGCCAGAGCCACTGCCCCGTGCACGTCATCAATGCTTTCAAACTAAAACCTCTGAAAGGGAGATAAGTGACAACACCAGAGCTGGAGAAAGACGGCATTCTAGAAGGAAAATCTGTTTTCATACAGTATACTCACATTCCTATTTTCATTCAAGTTTGGTAGCCAGTGCCACTAAGATTCATTTTCATTAATTTTCAATAAATTATAGCTTTAGCTTTATCTCTCCTCCAGGAAATAAGTTAATCAACTCAGCTTCAGCTCAACCCTAAAAAAGATTTTTTTGTCCTTTATTAATAGTTACTCCTGATGCCCTCTAGGGCCAGTGACATTTCTGTCATTATTGTCATCATTTTGCAGCTAGCATCTCCTTGATTTCAGAAATATATGAAACTGTAAGCTTTGCCCTCCCTACTAGCATATCCTTGATTTCAGAAATACATGAAAGAAACTGTAAGCTTTGCCCTATTTGTAATATAACCAGGCAATTCTACATGCAAAATAATAATTACCAGCGGCCCCAATTTTTACATATTATGCTTTTATTGCATGGAAACAGGGTTAGAAAACTCTAAAGAAAAAAGACCTGCCCTAATGAGAGTGTTCATCTCTGAGTCTTCTCTGTCCAAACCGGCACACACTTCTGATAGCAGTAATGATGACTATGCAATAATAAGGATATATCCCGTCTTCGTCATGCAGAAGCAGAGAGCTGGGGCCGGGCCTGGGGAGAAGCAAGGCCCATGAGAAGCAATGCTGGAGGAGAGGCAGGCGGCCGAGGGGGAAAGCAACAGGGACCGCCTGGCTCCCGCCGACCCCCAGGGGAGGAGGGACCGCATGGCCTGGACCTCCTCACGCCAGCAGCCACGCTGCACCTCTCCCCAACATTCCTGATTCTGTTTCATGCTTTGTAATGAACACAAGCATTAAAAGCTTCCCAAACAGTCAGGGCCTCCCAGAATTATAGTGTCACCACATCTGGGGAGCTGCTGGGCCAATAAAAGTTAATTTGACAACAGCATCTAAAGAAAAGCCACTGAGTTCATTAAGAATAGAGTGTTTCTCACTGAAACTCATTCACCTGGATTGCTTCTGGGATAAAGAAGTGTCATTTCCCTGGGGTCAGCAGGGGAGCTGGTTTAGGCGCAGACTAAGCCATTTATTTTAATAACGGAGTGTGGGAAGCAGGAGATGACTGAGCTTTTCCACTTGTTTGGGGGATATTTAAGATGGGACCATGGTAAGACGTTAAGACAGCTGTTTTCACCTGATCCAGCCAGGAACACCGCAGAACTGGCCCTACTGTGGCTGGGTGTCAGTTACTCCTGGAGAACACTCGGCAGATGCTTCATTCATCCACTCATCCACCCATCCATTATTCAGAGTATTTCTTGAGTCCTCACGACACTTCAGACTCCAGTGTAAGCACTAAATATCCAGCAGGGAACCCACAGACAAAACTCCCTGCCCTCGGGGTGCTGATGTCGTGGAAGGGGAGACAGAAAGCAAAGCCGTAATTTTCTGGCAATTTCCATGGTAAGAAGTTTAAAGCAGAGAGGGGAGTAGGGTACTCACTTTCTATTAGTCAGGAAAGAAGCTGCATTTTTGAAGTGCACCTCCAGCCCTGCTCTCTGGAAGGCACCAAACTACCTGTTGGGTGGGACTGGGGAGACAGAGGAAGCCATGTCTGCGGCCACCAAGATGCTCTTAGTCACATGGGAGCAAGACATCTCTGCTGCACACGGTCAGCATCCACTGTGGGATGCTGTGGAAAAGAGTCACAAAAGGGTGCTGGAGATTGGCCAGGAGCCATCCTAGCTGCTGATGAATGACCAGAGGAGCTGGTCCATGCCATGGATGCTGGCGTGAACGAGCACAGAAGCTGCCCCACGAAAGAAGGGCTTCTTCTGGAGGTTATACAGCTTACTCCCTTAACGCAGAAGCAAATCCTTTACCTTGGAAACATACATGCTCTAGATTTGAAGTGTCTTGTGGGCAAGGTCTGTGTTTTATTCATCCAAGCAATGGCTCCCTAGCAAAGGGCAGTGCACAAAGTTGAGAACAGGAAGCATCCCGTGAACTGAACACGCAAACAAACACAGTGAAAGCCATTTAGTTATTGTGTCTAGTTTATAGTACATGCTTGGAAGTCTGTAATCAGAACACTGCATGAGTGCTCAATCACGTCCGACTCTTCGTGATCCCATGGACTATACAGCCCGCCAGGCTCCTTTGTCCATGGAATTATCCAGGCAAGAATACTGGAGTGGGTTGCCATTTCCTCCTCCAGGGGGTATTCCTGACCCAGGGATCAAACCTGCGTCTCCTGCCTTGGCAGGCAGATTCTTTACCCCTGTACCACCTGTGAAAGCCCAAGCAGAACACTACATAGAAATAACCATGATTACTGAAAATTACCCAGATGTGTTTAATAAGCTCACATGGGGTTTACATAAAGAGCTAGTCCATCAAGAGTCCACATCTCAGTTCCTGACTGGGAGAATGGTGCATGTGTAATTCTGAGGACTTCACCGTCTGGTGGAAAAAAATTAAGAGTAAGACGATGAGGGATTAGAAGGGGAAGTGGAAGGCGAAAGATCCAGCTCAAGCTGTGATTGGGCTATGTTCCAAAAACATCATTTCTAAGTAACTTGTTTGGACCACAGAGATATTTGCAAAAAACCAAAATCATACATGCTGTTGGGGTTCCCACGCCAGCCCTGAAACTTTTTCTGGCTGTACTGAGACTCAACACAGAATGCTGTAAAATCTAAGAATCTAGTTCGTAGAGTGATTATTCCTTCTAACATGGGACTCCAAAAATAAATCTCCCTTAATAGTTTCATTTCAACCACAGCAACTCTTATTTTATATGAATGACCTCTGGAACATACATATTCAAACTCTGGGGGATCACATGAGTGTGTCTGGAAAGAAGTATTTGATATCCTTAAACCTCAATGAGACCCCTTTCCTACAAAAAAGAAGTCCAGAGCAGAAAAAAGAGGAAGCCAGTAGTTAATGGTGCTGGCCTTACTCCCTGACCTCATGCCTACAGGCAGTAGAGAAGCAGAAGAGAGAAACCAGGGTCCTAGAATAAGTGACTGCTGGCTGAAACTCTCTAAATACAAGCAATGCAGCCATTATCAGGAAACGCTAATGCAGTCACTGCTCTACCATACTCATCGCACTGAACTGAAAACACGGAAGTGAGTCTTTTCAAGTTTTCTGTACATGTCAAGGAAGAGCTGCCAAACTCCACTGAAACAGAGATCAACCCTCATAGACCGACTGAGACAAAGTTACCTTCCCAAATCACTTCATTTTTCATTTGCTCTGTCATTCATCATTCTGTGTATCCTAAACCTTGACTTGCCACCTCTCCTGAGACCGGCAAGTCAGGTTTTGGCTGGGCAAACAGAGAAAAAGACAAAGCATGCCATGACAGTACCAAATGCTAGGAGTTCTGGTGGAAGGAAGTCATTGGGAGCTGGCTAAAGGGGACCGGAAGAGCAGGTGACAGCAAAAAATTCTCAGAAGGGTTTGAAACAACTGACCCACTTAGACATGGCTAAAGGCAGGGGACAGCAGAGTGGGGCGCAAAGATTTGGGGGCGGGGGTCACTGTTGGTTTGTGTCTCTCAAAACACAGCCTCGGTTTTTAAAACAAACACACTGCTTTGTCAGCTTGGGGATTCTAGGCCACTCTTGAACAAAGAATTGCTCAGCCTAACATAGCAAACCTTCCACTAGCTAGAAAAAGGCTCCTCTCAGCTACTGGAAACAAAGGGGGCCTAGTCAGACCATCACCAGTGAAGGCCGGCACTGCCTTCTATTGACCAGTGGCTGTTCTCGATGTTTGTTAGGAAAATCGACTTGATGTTTTTTCAACAAATTTAAATTGGATGTTCCCCAAATCCTGGCACTTAGTAGCTCAAGTGAATAAAATAGATATAATTGAGTTTCCATAGATAAATGAGGAAATTCCAAACTCACTTGAACCACTGAACAGCTGATACAGGAACTAACTGCAATTTCAAGGCATAATCTGGCAAATTCCTAGTGAGAACTCAGACTTAAAAAACAGCCAAAACTACTGGCAGAGATGGGCTTAAAACGTAGGAGAGGGTCTCTGAAAACAGCTGAGCCTGACTCTTTGAAATTTCATTTCCCCCAACAAAAACAGAGGTATCACTTAATGCCTCTAATTAATGTCACTTTGAGACTATTAAGCAGAAAAGCCCTTTAAGATGCGTATATAAATGATGGCTCAGTTATCAAGAAAGCACAGCTGGAGCACAAACCTGGCCTAGAATAAGGGAAGGAAAAAAAAAAGTTTTTGGCACACAGTGAGAAAGAACAAGAAAGATCAAAATTAGAAGAATAAATTAAACAGGGGCATAAAATGATCACTGAGAGCAGTGACCTAAGCAGAGAGCCTAACACACACTTTTGAGTTAATTCAAAGTGACAGCTCCAATACCCTATGTAACCAATGCTTTGAAGACCCCAATTAAAGGATCACATCCTGATTTTAGCATCACCTGACATGTCTTTTGCTTACATGCTAGGAGATCTAAACTTACTGAAAATCACCACGTCATTTAAAAGACTAACAACTTGGCAATGGGGTCACCTGCACTTGTGTCCTGTGCCCCAAAGCCAAGGTGGAGGAGGGGCCCCTCAGGTGATGCTTATATACTAGCAATGCTGGTTGAGAGGAGGATGCTTTTCTAAATCTAAAACCAAACACTTCATCCACAAGTCCCCGGGGAAACACAAGAAGAGAATTTTCCTTGGGGAATTTAAGATCTTCTGGAGAAAACAGGGCTGTGGGATGTGGCAGGAGAAATACCACATGAAAGTCAATCCAGTACCCGTGGTTACAGTTCACTACCACAGAGTTATTTCCATTTGCCAGCCATGCTTCTCCCGAGATGCTTTTAACTTTGTTGGAACGTTGCTTCTGATAGCAGGCACAGTCAGAGACATCTTTTTTTCCTTTTCCTGACCTTTTCACCAAACAGTTTTCCTGGGGGGCGGGGGATGGCAGAGACACGGAGTTGTCAGTCCCGTCTCAGGCCCCGTCTTCAAGGGCTCAGAGACACTGAGCCACTTGGATATGGGGCCAGGAAGAAAGCTTGCCGTGACCTTTCTCTGACATTTCGCAGCACCCTCTCCTACCCCCCAGGGCTCTGGTATCTTAGATCTCCCTGTGAGGCCTTCATGAAAAGGCAGATGCTGCCTGTCACTCTAGTCTCTGGCTCCTCATCCCTACCTCCCAGGACACAGCCGTGGTACAGCTCAGGCGGAAGCTGGCTGACATCTTTCTGCCTTGATCATTCCTATGGCTTTGTTATAAAACTTGCCACACCAGCTCTGCCCTTTGCCGCCCCTTCTTCGTTTTTGTTTTTTTTAAATCCCAGTCCTCACTCTCTCTTTTGTTGTTGATCTGCAACAAAAATAACCAAAGACTTAAACAGACCCTAAATCGTTACCGGCGCTATCTATTTTATATAAATGGGCAAAAGTATATTTTTACATTCAGGAATTTTTGATAATGACAACCAATGAATTGGAGGGAGAAAAGAAAAAGAATTGGAGTACATGTCTGCAGAAGCCAAAGGTAGCTAGAGAAAAAATATTTAAACGTAAATATTCTAGACCATTAAAGAAAGGAAGACCCTATGTTTTCTCTGAAAGAGGGTGCCCTAACTGGAGTTCCATACAGTCTTCTATAACGGACACTCGTTATACTTTCTTTAAAGTACAGCAAGGTCTTCTGGGGAAATCTGTTTCACTACAAAGCAGAAGTGGAAATGACTCTCAAACTGGACTCCACCAAAACTTTTTTGTAAAATTAGCTTGAGTAAAGCCTTCTGCTTTAAGAAATCGAGAACAATAATCCCTCTTCCGTGAGCTATCGACCAAGTCCATGCTTTTACATCCCTATTAATTTCCTAACTTGGGTCCAGTGACCTTTACCTTTCAATCAAGCCCAACCTGACCAGTGCGTGCCCAAAGGGCATCAAGGAAGGAGAGGGTCAGGGTCCCAGAAATGTCCCTGGGTTAGAACTGTGGTCTGAAAGAAGGGGAGTCAGGAGGTCAGGGAAACAGAACATACAGCAACTCGGACCCTTGGCGCTGTCCTTAGAGCTGAATGCCACGCTTTCTGCACCCTCCTCTCTCCGTACCTCCCCAGGGAGTACACATTGTTGCATACAGGAGATACTAACAAATGGCAACTAACTGTGGTGGGACGATAAACAGCAAGTGCTGCAAAGATCAGTGTATTTGAAAAACAACTCCATGTTTACAGTGAACATGCTTATCACTGGGATCCAAAGAGGCCCACACGAGGAATAAGTGAGGACCAGAAGTGTTCATAATTTATACAGTTCACTTGCTTTTTTGCACTCAGTTGGATTTTTTCCCATAGATTTTTCTGTTACTGGACTTCAATATGGGAACACAGAGACTGACAGCCTTATTTGGTTAATAAAATAATACTGACCAAACACCCAAAGTGTACCAGGCATCATGGCAGACGTGGGTTAGAAACCTACCTAAGGTATAAGTTCTTCAAAATAAAAGAGAAGAGAGCTTTATAAAGGTAGCAGTTAGTGTGAAAGACAGAAAATGTGTCATTTTTTATCAAGATGTTCTTCCTCTGCAGCTTTGATACCAATGATCTGAGCTCTCTCTTCTCCAAACTTCTAACCACAAAAGACCTCTAGCCATACCATCTCTGGAGAAGTATCTGCCCCAGCAGCTCAGTTTCTGGACTGCTTCTCTTCATGGCAGTGGCCATCCACAAGGATAATCATTCCAAGTATTGCTTTTATGACATGTTTCCAAGTGAGAAGGAAAAAAACAAGGACATTCCATAATGGCACTCTGTGTTCCCTGTCCTGTAGAAAGAACTTATCTGTTCGGTCTGTATTTGGAGAACACATTCATTCAGATGCTGCAACACACTCATTATTGTGACCATAAAATTATCAGTGAAGCCAAACCCTACATCTTGGAAGCCGCAAGGACAATTAGATGGATTATCAAAGCAATTAAGCACACTAGATTACACACGTTCAATCCTCTGTAAAGAACACTCTCATGTTTAATAAAACTGCAGTGGACATACCTTGACTGACAATAGCTACTGGAGGCAGCCTGTGACTTAACCACAGGTCACAAAGACAACACTTTAACGTTTATCCACTAATTAATCTCTCATTGATAGCCATGTTTATGAACTACCATTTTGGACTCCAAACATCTGAACCCCTTCAAAACAAAAGGTCCCAAGCAAACATCTTGAAGGGTCTTCCCAAGGAAAGTTCATGGCAATGAGATTCTGATGGACCACCAATTTTTCATTTAAACTAGCTTTTAAAAAAAGTGACCACACACATGTTTCCCTATAAAGTAGATATTATGACTCACTTGCTTCTAGTCAACAAACATCAGCAAACCATGCTGTATTTCAGGAATGAGTGAGTTAGGTTGGGCTATAAAGAAAAGAAGGAAGAAAAAGGAAATTGAATGGAAATGATCCCTTAGAAGGAGAAGAGTAAAAGTTAAGAGGAAGCAGGTTCTGCGTCATCCTGGGCTCCACGCATAAGAAAACAGTGGCTTCCCGTTCAGTGTAACACACATGTCCAAACAGTGTCCTGTTTCACGTGCTCTGACCTCACTTCCCTCCTCTCTCAGGTGCGCCTGATGCTCCAGCCACACTGGCTCTGTTTCTCTTCTGCAGACATGCAAACATCATTCCCTTATGATGGTCACAAGTGATGGTCCTTTTGTTTGCAAAGCTCATCTCTAGATCTGGAGATGGCTACCTGCTCCTTTATTATCATCCAGTTCTCTTCCCAGGTGCAAGGTCCTCAGTGTGTTAGCCAAAGCCACTCCCCAAACATGTCCTTAACAGAGCAGTACCCAAACTCTTTCACTCATCACTCCTCTGTTCATACATCGCCCATCTGGTTCTCCCATTCTGTTTTAAGCTTCATGAGGACAAGGGCTTGATCTTATTCCGGAATGTCTCCTTGGTGGGCAGAGTAAGGTCTGACACCTAATAGGCACTGAATAACTATTTGCCTACTGACTATAACAGCACGAAAATGTGTGCTCTTTACAAAGTGATAAGAACAGACTGTTCAGAAAGGTCTTTAAAAAGAGCAATTTATCATGAAGAGCCCCAAGGTCCTGGAAGACAGTTCTCTTGTGCCTTTCAGGTGCCTGAAGCCTTCGTCGTGTCACTGTTGGATTCACTGACTATCCCAAGCTGCCAATTATACAGAGTGCAGGACACGGGCCCCAAGGTTGGAGCAGGGCATCACAGAGCATCAGAAGCCTGGGGTCTAAGAATAATGAGATCCCAGACCTGAAGTGTTGCTGCTTTCTCCTCTGTAAAATGAGCTAGTGTAATTAACTGCAGGACTCAAGGCTCTAATGTAAGTGAGACACTTGGGAACGCCACGATCCTGGGCGAGGACGGGGTGTAGTGCTGATGAGAATTGATGGAGGTTTGAGGTCTGTCCTGAGGTCTTGAGCAGGAAGGTTCTGCAAGCGTGGAAGTCGGACATTCTGCAGAGCCAAGTAAGAGTGCCCCTCTAATAATGGTTAGGAAATGCCCCGATGTCCTCTGTTTTCTTTCCAAAGCCTAACCTTTAGAATGTGACTAGCGCACAGACAACTATTATGCACCCTCTTCCCCGGCTGGTGGTTAGTATACACTAGTGCGGCACACAGCGGTGCAGTCCCTCGTCTGCAGCCCAGCCTCAGAGCAGGCCCGCACATCCTGCAGCAGACACACCACTGCTAGGACATGTGCTCAAGTCCCGTGCTTATTACACTGCACGCAGCCACCGTGGTGAGATATGAGCTTAGGACCGAGCTCTAGAAAAACCAGTGGGATGGAGAAAGGCCATTTACATATTATAAGGCACTGGAGGATGGAGGTCAATGTCAGATGGGGAGGACCTGGTGTGAGAGTGACGATCTACACTCAGGGAGGAAAGCTTAGGAAGAATGTACCCTTGGGGTTTGTTGTCAGGAGGAAAGGGCTAAGAAAAAGAGGGAAGGTATGAGGCACAAGCCCTTTCCTGCACCCCTCCTGACAGAGCCCAGGGGGCAGGAAAAGACCCCAGGGGGCATTCAAAGGTGCCCACTATGGGGAACAGAGGTCAACACAAACCCAGCCACAGGGCGACTCCAGTTCTGGCTCAAATATCATGGATCGCAGAGACTGGCGACCCGATAGGACAGAATGTGGTCACTTGGTTAATAAACACAATGCACAGAACTCAAAGGTCAAGTTCAAGTTTAGCAAAGCTCACTGTGAAAACACAGCATGGAGGGGGAAAATCCTTTTGTCAAATGTTTATGTAACACCAAACATAATGAGGAAAACAAAAGTGAGTTTCAATTAAAAATCCATGACGCATGGAAAGAGACGTTTACACAGGGAAGGTGATAAAAATATCCACTCTCCCTGTTGACAGAAAACCTTCTGGGCACTATTATTATGGTGAGTCGCTCTCCAAATGTAAACGTGCCCCCAAAGTGTGTGTCTAAGCCAATTCAGATGGAAGCCCTGCTTCTGCTACTAATTTAACAGGTTCTGGTCATCAAGTCTGTCCCTTGGGACAAAGCAATATCCAGAATAAAATAGGCGTGCACATTAAAAGTATGAGAGAGGAAAGGTCAGTCAAAGTGGCAGAAAAAACATTATGAAAGCTCCCCAAAACTAGCTTTTTGGGGTGACTGGGCTGAGGAATACTCGAGAAAATCCTCTCATTAAATCTTTAAGGTTATGGATGGCGGGAAATTTGGGGAAAGAAGGGATATATGTATACGTAGGGCTGAGTCCCTTTACTGTCCACTATCACAACACGGCTCATTGGCCATACCGCAAAACAAAATAAAAAGTTTACTAAAGAAAATCTTAAAGGCTGTACACCCTTCCAGAATATACTCCCCCCAAAAATAAGTTTCCGTCGTTTTGATGAGAGGATGGGGAACACTGCCCTGCTGCACCTCCTATAGTGTCTGGTCTCATAGCTCTGACAGGCTCTATGTCTGACAGGCAGAGAACACAGCCAGAGAGGGTGGCAGAAGGCTTGACAAGACAGTTCGGTACCCTGACCCATAGGTCAGCACATTTTTTACTCTAAAGAGCTAGAGAGGGAGTATTCCAGAATTTGCAGACCAAGGATATTGTAGCTACTTATGTAAGAATTTTCACTGTTTTTTTACTATCAAAATTTAAAACTTTATGGACACTGAAATTTTAATTTCACTAGTTTTCACATGTTCCAAATATTCTTCTTTTCATTTTTTTAAACCATCTATGAACGTAAAATCCAATCTTAGCATGCTGGATAAAATCAGGCTGAGAGCGGGATTCACCTGAGGGCCATAGTCTGCAGACCCCTCCTCTCGAGGATGAAGAGATTGTGGGGCAGAAACAAACTATCAGGTCAAGAAGATCTGAGGCTGGTTTCCCTTCCAAGTTTCTTTAAAACGCCATGAATATCGCTGCCCTGAAACATCCCCAATTCCCCTTGCTTATAACAAAATCAGATTCTTTGCCTCATCCACCTAGGTTATGTTCACATCCTAGATTTTAATTTAAATAGCAGCCTCAGTGGTTGCCCTGGTTGTATACAACGCACGCAGAGACCGGAGCAAAGCAGGAAATGCCTGTCTCAGGCTCCATTCCCATGAGGAGTGATGGCAGTGGGAAGGAACCTGATGGGAGCTGCGTGCTCTAGAGAGGCCAGGGGCCAGCAGCCGCCACGTGTAATGCTCTCCTGTTCTTATCTTGTAGGCTTTCATATCGGACTGGGCAAGACACAGCTAACTGTGACACATGCAGGAACAGTGCATGTATTATCTATAGGTATGTCAACATTCTCCTCTTCCTGCTTTGTTATTATGAGTGACAAATGATGTTTACCCACGGATGCAAGAATCGTCTGGGGCCCCGCCAGGATGATGCCGTCAGACAAAAAAAGTCACGAGCCTTTCCTGACCTTAATTCTAGGCAGCTTCTAAATAAGCAACCTCAGGCAGAGTGTCATGGGGTGAGGGAGAGTGTGAACCCATGTATCTTGCAAATGCATCCTAGCGGCGTTTCCGAAATTGGTGTAAGTTTGATGGCTTGTTCCCTCAGAATCGATAGTCATGAACACTGTGCTGTGTGTTCTGGCATGGCTGTGAAATATAAGCCCTTCAGACGGTATACATCAAAGGCTGCAAACCACACAGTATGTGCTAAGAATACCACAGAAAATGCAGTGTGCAAACCACACTGTATGTGCTAGGAGAACCACAGAAAACCCAGTATGCAGTCTATTTCCTGCGAACTCACCAGGATTGTGGCACTTGGGTTCCTTGGGAAATAATCCCCTGTCTAGGGCTTCCCTGCAGCTCAGCTGGTAAAGAATCCACCTGCAATGCGGGAGACCCCAGTTTGAATCCTGGGTTGGGAAGTTCCCCTGGAGGAGGGCGTGGCAACCCGCTCCAGTATTCTTGCCTGGACAATCCCCGTGGACAGAGGAGCCTGGTGGGTGCAGTCCACGGGGTCGCAGAGAGTCAGACACGACTGAGCAACAAAGCACAGGGCTCTATGTCTGGTCTTACCATTTTTCGATTCAAAGTCTATTTAGATTATTCACATTGACAAGAATTCCACAGGAACTCTCAACAAGCAAAAACCATGTTAGGCTTTTGGCAAAAATCTGGGATTTTAAGACACATTCACGACCTTCAGCGAGCTTACTACAGTTTTTTTTTTTTCTTTTTGGAAATATAATTTTCATAAGCAAAATATGAGAGCAATAAGAGATGTTATGATTTTGTTCATTTTTAAAAAATTAACCCTGAAGAACAATTTTAGTTGATTTGCCAAATTATCAAGAATAAAAAGCTGCATAATTGTATTAGAATGTGTAGGGGGAGGTCGAGGCAGAAAGCAGGTCGGAGGAGCCGGAGTGTGGACTCTTCTCCCAGCGGGAACCCCATGGCCTACTCTGGAGTGGCCTTCCTCAGACACCAGCATCTGCTCCTGGGTGTGAAAGCCTGGACAGTTTTAGATGGTACAGCCTTGCTACATGTAAGAAATGGCTGTAGGAAACAACACTCAACGAAGTTATTCCATCATCCCGTGTTTTGTATTTGTTGAGGCCAAGAAACACTCATGTGAGAGGTGCTCTTCCTACACCCAGAGAAAAAGAGCATCCTTCTCTCTGAAGACAAGGGAAGCTGAGAAGAATCTTAACAGGTCTTGCTAAGTTTCCCCAGTTTCCTGCAACTACCTCATACTTCTTAACCTATCAGATTCCTCTTCAGCTGTGCACGTCACCAAGCCCTAGCATACAA
The DNA here is from genome assembly GCF_049115385.1 of Moschus berezovskii. Classification (NCBI taxonomy): domain Eukaryota; kingdom Metazoa; phylum Chordata; class Mammalia; order Artiodactyla; family Moschidae; genus Moschus; species Moschus berezovskii. The sequence goes on along the minus strand of NC_142471.1, from coordinate 92,573,151 downwards.
CACTCAAGGCTGGTGACCACTGTGGCTGCGGGAGAAGCAAGCAGAGGGCAGACAGGAGAGAGGTTCTCAACCCAGGGAGGTTTTGCCTCTCAGAGGACTTTTGGCAAGGACGGAGGTAGATGCTTTCAGCTGTCCCAACTGGGAAATGCTACCACATTGACCAGCTAGAGGTCAGAGCTTGCTGACCTCCTAACACATGGGCAGCCCCCAGGACAAAGAGTCAGCCCACCCAGAATATCAACTGTGCCACGCCTGAGAAAGCCCGCCTTGCAGGAACCATGGCCTGGTTCCTGGCTAGCAAAAGACACACCCTAACAGCTAAGGCCTTGGGGCCACCTGCAGGGAGCCAGGGCCCCTGCAGCAGCCCTGGCCCAGCCTCTCAGATGCCTGGCTCCCCACAGTTAACAAGGAGGTGAAAATGAAGCCCCCGTGCAAGAGAAGTCAACCTACGGATATAAACCTACGGAGACGTCTGGTTGCTGGGAATCTTTTCACTACACTCATATTATGGGAGAGAACTTTGAGTCCAACAGTGAAGGGATGCAAGTGACATAAAATGAAACGCCTTCAAAGAAACGAAGAATCGAGAGCTCCTGGCAGAAATATCCTCACCAGTTAGCTTTTGCCACTTGGGAGCTGAAACGCCTCCAGTCTCCACGGAACAGAGCAGAAGTGAACACAGATTTGGAAAGTGAGCTTGATGACATAAACCCATTGACCATGTTGTGGGTGATTGAAAGAAGAACATATCTGGACACTCTTCAATGAAACTGAGGTACTTTAGATGAATTTAGCTGTATATCCAGAAGTAACGTACATTAAAAAAAAAGTGAGATTAAAAATGATTCAACAATGAAGTGCAGGAATTAGCCTTGAGGGGTTACTGTTTAGATGTGGCTCACCCAGCAAGCTGTATGAACCCCAGGATACAGGCCAATGACAAATTTTTCGTAAGAACTGGGAGTTCCAGCACCACAAGAATTTAACAAAATTTAGTAAGACTCACTTGGAGAAGGAAATGGCAACCCACTTCAGCATTCTTGCCTGGTGAATCCCACGGACAGAGGAGCCTGGTGGGCTGCTGTCTATGGGGTCGCACAGAGTCAGACACGACTGAAGCAACTTAGCAGCAGCAGCAGTAAGACTCACTCACCCGGTAGAGGAGTTGCAATCACTTGGCTCATCCCCTGCACACTGGGGAAACACATACCTACTCACAGAGACCTCGTCATCAAAGATGTGATGGTAGAAGGTGGCCTGCAACCTCAGGAACTGGGCAGAGTGGCGCCCTCGCCAGCCACGCCACCCAACCATCAGTTCCCTAAGCTCACTGGGCATCCCAGGAGAGATGGGACTAGAGAAAAACTGGAGTTTTAGATCTCTCTTTTGGGAAAGTATTTTAAAACGCCCCGTCAGCATGTGTCCATGCATGCTCAGTCGTGTCCGACTCTTTGGGACCCCGTGGACTGTAGCCCGCCCGGCTCCTCTGTCCATGGAATTCTCCGGGCAAGAATACTGGAGTGGGTTGTCGTTTCCTACTCCAGGGAATCTTCCCGACCCAGAGACTGAACCCGCGTCTCTTGTGTCTACAGCACTGGCAGGCAGATTCTTTACCACTGAGCCAGCAGGGAGGTCAAACAGAGTGATCAACAAAAACAAAATTTCCTGACACCAAACTTCTGCTGCAAAGGGAAGTTACTCTGAAGGCTTAATAGTAACATTTCAGCTGGACTCCCACTGCCCCACAAAAGCAGTCTTCCTCCTACAAATTCAAACAGAAATCTCCATATTATTACTAAGTTGAACCCAGATACTCATCAAACTGTTTCCCAATTTTCCTATCACTTTATAGAGGATATAACTTAAAATTATAATCCTAAAATTGAACAGTTACTCTCAACATGGGTTATTGACATCAGCAAGTCTTCTGAGCGCTAGAGATGATAAGAGGAGAAAGCCCACTTCTGGCCCACTAATTGGAACACCCATCACAACTGAAATCATAAGCATGGTGTTTGCATTTGAATCATAAAAGTCAGGGTCTCACATTTAAGGTTATGCTGGTCTTTTGAGTGAGGACCTGATGTCTCCTGTGCCTGTGGTCACCCCGGCTAGACTTCCGAGGTATCTGCCACGAACCACACCCGCTTCCCTGCAGTGGAACATGGGTTTGAGACAGCATCTGAGTTCAGGAGCCTTCTGGATGTCGATCTGCCCCTCCGTTTGTCACACTCAGTACTTGGTAGCAGCCTCCTCTTTCTGGAGCATCTCACCCACAGAAATAATTCCCTCTTGCCTCCAGTGTATTTCAGTGGTTTATGTAACACTCAGATAAATCACATCATTTCGATGGTGAGAACAAACAGCACTCGCAGATCCAAGCCCAGCATCCTCTTGGTGAGCGCACAGCTGGAGAAGTGAGTACAGAGGGTCAGGGATCAAAGACAGAGAAGTCTCTTTGCCAGGAGCACCCAGCCCCAGGTGGGCGGCAACAGTGTCCCGGGGGGCACAGTGGTGGTGGCCGATCCAGGTCTTACACTGCCATCAGAGCGCCAAAGACGGATACAAGCGTGGTGACTGGCAGCCGTTGACACACCCAGATAGGAACCTTCCCTCATGGTTCTCTTTTGTCAAAAAAAGCATGGCGACGGGAAGAAGGGGGGATTCAGCCAGATGATGTCTTCGTGTTCATCAGCCCTGTGACTCAATCCTCAAATGTCAAGTGCTTCCTGAAGAACAGAGGTTTCTTTGACAGCAGAGCATCCAGAACTCAATAGGGCAGAAGGACTCGCCTGTCCAGGTGACCCTGCTGCACTGCAGTTGGGCAGGCAGACATCTCGGAGGTGAGCCAGAGGAACTGTCCAAACTGCAGAGGCTTTAAGAAAGAAGTGCCTCTTTTCTCATGGAAGAAGCTGCCATGGCCCCTCCATCAATTCTGGCAAGTACCTCTGTAGAGACAAGGCCATCGGGAGGAGACAGGTTCCAGCTCTGAGTCTCTGCAGCTGGCTCCATGCCTGGCTCCGGCAGCCAGGTCCTCAGCTACCAGGGCCTGCACCCTAGACTTCAGGAACGCTCTAGGAGCCCCTGGACCACCATCTCTGCTGCTCTTCCGGGTCCTTCCCATAGGATGCCTGCGGCATCTCAGGACTGAATAGGTGAAAGGAGTTTCCAAATGAAGACCTCCTCAAACGCCAGAGCCTATGGTTGTCTCAGAGCCCGGGTGAACACGATGGGCCCTGAGAGCTGCCAGTCTCTCTGTGTTGCAATTTGTCATACCTGCATGCTGGCAGGCCCAGAGCCCTGGAGGTCAATGAATTTGACCCCGCCTGTTTTGCATTTACATATTGCTTTTCACCTGAAAACCAATTACTCTCTCCGAGCCGTGTTGCCAGTAACACTTGGCCCAGGGACACGCAAAGGGGGTCATGTCCAAGACACAGCCGCCTGCCTACATATTCAGCAGCACAGCCCTTGAATAAATGTGTGCCTCTGCCAGGGATACGTATTTCTCTATAAAATAACAAGTCTGCCATGGAAATATACAGGGCATGGAGGAAAAAAAAAAACCAAAGGGACAAAAGATCTTGAAGCAATTTCAGGGGAAAGGGGACTGCCAGGACTACAAGCAAAAGGTTGGAGACAGCAACCTCCCTGGGACTGAAGTTTAGACAGGGGGCCCCCAAGAGGTTAGGGCTCAGCTGCCATCCTCGGTCTTTGGAGGGTGTCCGTTAGATCTCTAAGTCTGTGGGATTGCAGAAAGGGGTCAGGTAGGTCCTTTCTAGCTCTGAAATCCCATGAATCAGTGATCTACAATAATGAAATGGATGGATCTGAGAGCCTCAACAGAAAGTATGCTGCTGTTTAGTCGCTCAGTGTGTCTGGCTCTTTGACACCCCATGGAATGTAGGCCACCAGGCTCCTCTGTCCAAGGCAAGAATACTGGAGTGGGGTGCCATTTCCTTTTTCAGGGGATCAAACCGGCATCTCCTACATTGCAGGCAGATTCTTTACCACTGAGCCACCTGGGAAACCCAACAGAAAGTCTACTTGGAGATAAAAGTCAGCATTCACAGGCATTTCTCAACTGAAAACATCCATTCCTATATTGGTAAATCAATTTACGTAGAGCCAAACCTCCATCCTTGGGCAATGGGTTTGTTCTGCTTCCTAGACTTTGAAACCCCAAGCCTCCAAAGTGACATCTTCCATCCCTGGGAATTTGGAGGTGGTTAGCAAGACAACATTTTTTTTTTCCTCCTAAAAATGACATTCCTTCCATTGTGATCTGGACCCGATTGTGAAATTCTAATTGAAGACCATCTCAGCATGAAACAAGATAACAAGAGATACAAGTTTTAGTTCTCTGTAGTAAAACTTTTTCTGACTTATCATCCATATTCCCTGTCAAAATAGGCTGTAATTATTTCAGAAAATGTTTGAAGGATAAATTACTAATATAATCTTTGCTCATAAGCAGTTGAAATGCTTTGTACCCTCCCTATCTCGGGTAAGTCTCTTGTCAGACTAATCTGATGAGTCATGCTAACTGATGACTCATCCTTTGTTCAGATTTTGTTTCAAAAGGGAACAATGCAACATACCATTTCCCCTGCTTAACTGAAGTGGTAAATTCGTAAAATAATACCACAACAAAATGGCCTGAATTCAAATGTGTGCATAGTGATGAGGAGAGCCTCTGCAAGCCTCAATTCAAAGGCTTTGGGGGAATGAAAGCGAGATTTAAAAGATAATGATGATGATGATTCAGATTAATTAAGTAGAAGCTTTACCAGAATTTCAAGTCTTCCTATAAAGTGTCAGAATTCCTACCATCAATACCTTCCGGAGGAGGCTGCCCACACCTGCTTCCTCTCTGTATCCTCAGGGCCACAGCACAGCTGACCTCGAGTGACACTATTAATTATGCAGCGACTTCCTGGGCATTCTCAGCACCCAAAGGGAAGGGAACGCTGCTGCTCTGCGGATCTCTTTGTTTTCAGCACCCCAGAGGCAGATTGCAGGACGCCCTGTTGTCCATATCATATTTTCATCTTTTGATATGAGCCACTGATGGTCAAGCATAGACAAAATTTCAAACAACCATTTTGATAAAATACTCGAGTCCCTTCCATTCAATGTCTGTATGCATTTCTTCAGCAAGCATTTTTCATGGAACTCCCAGGAGATGACAGGCTTGGCCCCAGACAACAGGAGATGAGGAATTGGTGAGCTGGCTGAAGACAACCCCACAGAACCCCTACCATAAGGTCCCTATAACAACAGAGCAGTGACAACAGGGAACCTTCTGTTCCAAAGGTGAGGGCCACAGGCTCAGTGAAGAAAGGCAGAGGATGGGGAGCTGAAGGAAACCAGGATGCTCCACGGGGAGATGGCAGACTCACAGGAGACAGAACCATCCTGGAGGAGTACTGCATTAGAGCGGGTCTAGATGCTAGAACACCTCTCCCATCTCCCAAGCTAGAGGGTTAGAAACAACCAGAAGGATCCAGGGGGATAAACAGCCAGAGCATTTCCAAGGATGGAAGGGGGGGGCTTGCGGCGAGCACATAGCATTCAACCTTACAGCAGCTGGGGAACTTTCTGGTGCACTGCAACCTCTAATTGCTTATCAGAGAGGCTCCCAGATTCTGCAAGGTCTTTTCCAGAGAGATTGGAGGATTTCAGGAAAGACGAGAAAAATACTTTCATTTTATGAGGCTGAAACAAGGATTTCACAGAATTAACGGTTTGCATTTTCTCATATCATCAATGGAAATTCATTGCATCATCTATAAGAACATAAAACAGAAGGCTGCAAAGATTACACATAAAATGTGCCTGGAAATGTCACTGATCCCAGAGTGTTGCAAAAAGGGTGCTGGTGAGGGTGGCCCGCCATCAGGGCAGTCAGCAGGACTGGACGTCTGGAGACTAATGAAGTCTTATTGTTAAGAGAGGTAATTGCATTTGTATGCAGAACTGGGGCCAGTGCTGGCCTGTCCAGAGGCCACTTGGAGTAGAATCTTTGCCGTCTTTGTCATTTAGTGATTATCTCTTAGTGGAAGTGGCTTCCCAGGCCTGCTTCAATTACCACCACTTGTGCATATTAAGTTCTTAAACAACATGAACTGATGTGGAGGAAATTAGCCTTTTGTCTAATACTTAGTGCTCTTGCCTAGAATTTGCAGAGTGATGGGGCGGGAAGCGAAAACAGAAAAGATTTCCCTGGAGAATATAATACCTTAGGTGATGCTGCTCTGATGTCAGGAAATATGTTTTAATAAAGTAAATGAAGAGAAAAAAAAAATGATTTAACCGATCTCAAAACTCTCCCTGAAAATTCCTCAAACCAGTAATCCAAGCTTTGTCTGTTCTATTAGAATTCTATTTCTTTTTCACCAGTATGTAAGGATTAGGTTTGAGTATCTTTAGTGACATTTTACTAACCTTTCGTATCAAAAATTCTAATGTGTGACTGATTACAGCTGTAAAATTGAAAACTGATTACTCATCTCAACATATTATTTGTAAAGCAATTAGTTAAAATGTATTCAGCAGAGAAAGGCTAATTATACTGACAGCCCTCCTTGTAAGACCCTCAAAAGTCAAAATTAATGAGGTAGTCATCTATGTCCAAAACAGTTTGAAGGGGTTACATTGTTAGTGTCATGAGCAAATCAGTGTAATTCATTTTTTAGACGACCGTGGAAATTTTCCTTTGGGGTAGATATAGCATCCAGTCCTTTAAGCAATGAACGTGTAAAGATCCTGGGTGACTCAATGATAAGAGAAACCACCTACAGTTTGCAGGGGTCCCTCAGCTGATACTCCTCCCCCATCAGCCTCCCTGAAGGTACTGGTCCCATAGACATCCCATCTCTGGAGAGGCAGTGGGGAGCCTGGGGCTTCAGGCTGGTCACTGATGACACCATAGGACATGCATCAGAAGCTAATGTTCTTCTGGTCTGTCTGCTGAGAGCTGTCACTGGTCCATATCTTGGCTCTCTCTGCTCATGTCAGAATATGGGGAGCTCCTGAGAGCATCTTCAACTCGGGAGGTTTAGAGGAGCTGGGTTGCGTTGCACGTTAACTCAAGTGCTGTGACCCCAAGAAGGCATTCTTCTCTGGGCAGCAGACTGTCCATCGTCAGGATCAAAATGGAAGACAAGGTGACAGCCAAGACCTCAGCCAACCCGACTCGGGTCACCTGGCTGGGCACTTCAACCCTGGCACCGGCGGGACTCACTGCAAATGATTTTGGAGAGTCCTGTATTCTATCCTTTTAACTGCCATTACAATCCATGTCCTGCCTAAATATGTTTGTTCTTTTTTTTTTTTTAATTAAAAATGTGCGCTCTTTGTTGAGACTAGGAACAGCAGCAGATTGGCAGTCCACATTTAATGATTATCCACCGCTTCTATATATAATCTCCTATCTTGATGACTTGCTAGGAGTATGGCCTCAGTTACGCTTAATACCACTCTTGTTAGTGACCTAGTCCCTTTCTTACCCAAGAAATTATTATGGGCGGAGGTTACAAACAGGATTTAGTCTTTCTGCTTTGACCTCTCTGTGGCTCGAAATTATGGGAGGCTCAGACACAGATCCCTCATCCCTGTGCACCTGGCCAGCTCTCAGATGTGAGCTCTTAGATACAGCATGGGGGGTAAATCAGTCTTTCCACTCCAGAGGAAGTCACAGAGAAGAAAGATACCAATGGTGGAGCTTCAGCCAAGCCTAAAAGAATGACTATTCTCCTGTGTGGGCAGGACACATAACAAGATGTATTCAGAAAGGTCACTGTCCGACTATAATTTTAGCTATTTCAGAGTATAATTTATAGCTAGAACAGCTGGCTAATGTTTTGCTTTTTATATCCATGATTTCTTTGCCATAGGATATCATGAAAAGGGGACAGATCTTATAGTTTGGGTATTAATATTACTGAATACCCATTTATTTCTGGTATTTTAAGTCTTACAGTGATTCTGTAAATTTTTATCATGCACCTACTGTGTGCGAGAGTGGTGACAGAAGAGGTTCGTTATAATGAATCATTTCTATGTTCACAGTCTTAATATTGGAAACGATCAGAATGAGATCCATATACGTATAACAGGTATATAACACATGGGTACATTCTGTGCACATATGTTCATTTTTTAAAGATTTTTTGATGTGGACCATTTTAAAGTATTGGAGTTGTTACAATATTGCTTCCGTTTTACATTTTGGTGTTTTTGACCCAAGAGGAACGTGGGATGGATCCTAGCTCCCTGACCAGGGATCAAACCCACATCGCCTGCATTGGGAGGTGAAACATTGAACTGGCAGGGAAGTCATGTCCATTTTAATGAGTATTATAACTAGGAAACAAAGCAGCAGCATTCTGCCGAGAATGGAGTCGACGGGATGCAGGTTTAGGTCATCAGTTTATTTCGGTAAACCAAGACTCTGTGCTGAGCCTGTCAGTATTAAAGGCACCACAGACCACGCTGACGTCAACACAGCCTGTCCCTCGATGAGTTCACAGACCTGAGAAAAGGCGCTACGATCCAACATGAGCCAGGAGTGCTCTGGTGAACGTGTGTAGACACCCTCGGAAGTTGGTCCAGAGGGGTTTGGACAGGACAGGGAGGGGGCAGGTACATGTGATGGGTCTAGAAGGTCCATGGAAGGAAGAGGCAACAGTGACCTAGGTGGACAGGGTGAACAGTCACGGGGTTTCCGGCTCCCCTAAGGTGGCTCGGAGACTTGGAGATCAGGGTAGGATGGGGAGAGGTGGAGAGAAGACACACCAGACGGCTGTTTCCGCGGCCAAAGTGCAAACAGCTGAAGGTCTGCGGGGGCAGAGGAAGTCCCTGCAGCTTGCTGAGAGGCGGCTGCCCCAGACCCAGCAGATGGGAGCGGGCGGGAAGGGCACGCCCAGCCAGACCCCAAGGTGCCCAGCTCGCTGGCTGAGGCTGGGAAGGACAGAGCAGCAGGCTGGGGAAACAATGCAACTCTGCACATGCTGGCTGGCTGGGCCTCACCAGGGGTCATGTGGAGATGCGTCCTTGGATCCTAGTTCTTCTGCTGCCTGAAGGCACAGCCAGGTCGTGGATGTAAACCAGTGCCCAGAAGTGATGCGACCTGCCTGCTCCACCTGGCCTGCAAGGGGGCGAGCCTGATCGTCAGCTTCCTCTGAACAACGCTGTGTCCTTCGTGGTGCTCTCAGACTTGATATATCATGTTCTGGGGACGCTGTCTGTCCCACCCAGGCCCACTGATTACAGCCTTCACACACTCCAGAGAGCTGGCTGCCCTGGGCTGGCCCCAGTTTCCATGCATATTTGGTGGCTCCAAGGAGCCCCCTGGCAGTTAGGGCATCTCCACCGTCACTTCCCAGCCCAGGAAGCTCCAGTCCCTGTGGGTGGCACAGTGTATCCACAGTGGCAGAGCGTGAGTCACACAGGGCCGCACGGAGCCCCGGCGACTCTGTGATCTGATGCAAAGAGAATGAAAAAGGGAGGCCTCTGCTCCGCAGCCCGCTGAGCCCTGCTGGCACTATCAAGGTCGGAGAAGTCAGGTTTCCTTCCAGTCCAGGACACACACAAGTGCCTGGGAGCCAAACTTGCCCACTCTTGACTCTTCACGGCTACCCCCAGGGGGGCTGGAGAAAAGGATGTTCTATGTCCATTTCCCCTTAAATTAACTCGAGGAGCAGGCAGCAGCTTGCTTAGGCAACTGTGGCAGGGCTCGGGTATTTATAGGAGCAGCAGACACCAGAGCATCTGCGGAGACGCTCCTCTGCAGAATCGCGTGATGTCGTGGGGAAAAGCGTTACTACAAGCCCGGCAGAGACGCCGGGGGGACAACAAAGCCCAGGCTGGTGGCCAGAGTGGCCAGAAGTCCAGAGCAGATTTTCATTTCCTTGGAAATGAACAGAGTGATAATTCTCTAAGTGAAGTCCCTATACGTAAAACTTCCATTTTCAAGAGAAAAAGACTAACCAAAGACGTGAGGTGTGTGTCCTGTGGCTTTAATCACAGGGAGTCCTGTACACGTGGCCATCAGCTTTCGTGGGCACGTTGGCCAGTGCGGCTTCACTGCCCACTCAGCTCTCAGCACGCACATTTGGCTGGATGGATGCAGGCAAGGAAAAGAGAGATATAAAAGGTAAATACTAACAGACCCCATGGGTTCATATCTTGTAAACAGTCCAGGGACTGTTCCTGGATCACCCAGCACAATCTGCAGGCTGCCTTTGAACTCAGGACCAAAGGAGGGAGCACGCAGGTTAGGTGAGGCTGGCCTGGCTCCAGTCCCTTCACACCCTGGCTCGGAACATCCCAAGTCAGGACTTCTTCCAGACTGCTTATCCTCCGGAAGCGTGAGCATTCAGCCTGCTTTGCGCGTCCACTCGACAGCCCATCACAGACACCAGATCTCGCTTGTGGGAGTTGGGTGGCACCACCAGCAGCCTCCTGCCTCGTGTGCAGCTGGACCCCGAGACCCTGGAGGGAGCAGGAAGCTGTGTAACCCCCCGCGGAGTCCTGAGAGATGAGGCGAGCCCCAGAGGTCAGACGTGGAGCACCACCACCCTTGTCTGCCTGGTCAACTGGGGGAAGCGTCTCTGAGCTGGAGCTGGGGAGATGTGTCCCACCACATGGTGGATGCACATCACCCTTGACGGAGCTTAGATGCAACATCCTACAGAAAGCCACACACAGGCCAAGTGAGAAGGGATTGAAAAGACACTCCTAGGATCTCCTTTGCAAAGCACAGCTGGCCACCAGTCAGCGCACCCTCAGACCCCACCCATCCTAAGATCTTACTGCAGACCCTTCCAGAAAAGAGGACGTCAGGAGTGGAAGTGGAGGTGGCAGGCTCTGAACAGATCCTGGTGTGCGATTTGCAACAGAAGTTTCAGAATCTTCTTCAATTAGGTTCTGACGGAAGGGAGCCCGGCCACAGATTCCACTGGGAGAGGACTCCAGCGCCACTGCCTGGGGGAGAAGCCCTGGTTATCTTTACAAGGAAGGGGCTTGCTGCCAGGGGGGCACCTCCAATATCATTGACCAAGACAGAGCAGCCCAGGGCAACTGGGATGAAAGCTGCTATGGGATTTGTCCTTTAAGGTTCATGTGTTAATTCAGTAAACATAACATGACTGCCATGGCTCAGGCCCTGCTGTGGGTGCAGGGGCAGAGACGGGTGGCATTCACCCCGGCACTGCGGCTCTGTTCTGGGGATGGAGACAAAATGATAGGGAGCCAAATTCATAATCATGCGTCATCGGTAGCGGGTTCAGAGGAAGAAGGACGGATGGTTGTGGGGGACCTTGCAGAAGGTGCTAGAAGGTCAGAAGGCCCTGTATGCCTGGGGACAGAGGGGTGAGGAGTGGCAGCCACCCCCGAGCCAGGACACATGCTCCAGGCCGGGAGAAAGTAACATGGTGACGGCAGCCCCACACACTGGCTCCAGGACAGTCACAGCCTCCACCACCACCACTCATACAGGCAGCGTCCCTCTGATCAGGGTCCAGACCCAAAGCAAGGGCCGTTGTCCCTTCAGCAGGCGGAGCCCGCATCCCCACCCACCGGGCCCCATCCAGACCGCTCAGTACGTTGAACAGGGGGGCATGGGCACAGAAGAAGCCGTTCTGGGACAGAGGGCAAGTGCCCTAGAAGGCACACCGCTGGCTTCCATCCACGTCCTCTGAGCGAACCGGAGCAGCAGGTGCGGCTTTATCCTGGCCATTTGGCCGCTAAGACTGAAGGGACCTTTTGCTCCGTGTCAGCTAGAGTCAGCCAGACGATTAACCTTCAGCCACCGCCCTGTCCAGCCAGCTGTCTGCTTCCGACTCACCCCGGTGACTCGGTGAGCTCCCTCCTAAACGAGAAAAGCCCCCCTGGACCGAGCCCTTCACATCACTCCAACCTGACAGCAGGGCATGGTGCTCCACAGTTTGCCTGGCGGGGACCCGTGCACCGCCCGACAAGGAGGTGCGCCGTCACCTGGGGTGACAGATGGGATGGGAGGTGCCGGGCTCAAGGTCACCTCACTCCAGGGCACTCAAGGTCACTCCCCGCACGAAGAAACCTGCTCTGGACGGCAGCTTCTCGGTCACGGGGGACTCCAGATAGGAATCAACTGACAGATGAAGTCGAGTCATCTTGTTAACAAGAACTCAGATTAGATTATGCTGTGATTACATGGTTCTGCGGTGTGATAAATTGGTTAATAACAGGATTCCCACTGTAGATGCTTAATGGGAATTCAATAATTACAGGTACCAGAATTGTACCGTTGGCCCAGGAAATGCTAGCGCCCGCCCTCTGATCTAATAACACAAAACCTATCTGGGCCTATTGAGATGGTTATGATCTGGAGAACACGCTTTCAGTACTAAACCTTGACAAATACTAGCCTTGACAAAATGACTGTTTTGTGCCTACACTACCATATTGGATACCATAACATCTTACAGACTCAATGGCAAGGTTCTTGTTTTCTTTGTTAAATGTCCAAGTCACAGAATACTTTCATAGGTTGTTGCCATTATACAATTAGTGACCAACCGATGTTAAGGAGAAAGTAATATTTGAATTGCATCTTATAGTTTAGGAAGTTTTTATTTTTCAAGGAAGATGGTACGAGGGGATCCTTATCCTTTTTCAGTGAGAAATCAGGGCAGCCATTTTTATAGCCCTTCAGGTGAAGGGAACTGGACCTTAAAAGAGGTGAAGCGGTTTATCTGAGCTCCCCTGTCCCCCACCCTCACCGCAGCACCAAATGGGAAAGCCACTATGGAAATCCTTGTTCTTCCTACTGAAACAATAGCCAAGGCTCTTGTTTCACAAAGGCAGCATGTCCTGAGGTTTGCACTTTTCACAAGTGTCCCCAAGAGGAACCAAATCTCCTTCAACCCCGGTTCTATACTATCAGGTCATGAGTTCACGGGGCTTTATTCTATTTCCTATAAACTGCAGCATAATGCAAAGAGGCTATATGAAATGAACGGGGGGGGAAAATCATTGTTTTGGGAGCAGAGAGAAAACTAGTCATAAACTTCTCTGATGGTATTTTTAATTTTTCACTAATATAGCCTTTGATGATAAGAAAAATGGAACAGTGGATTTAAAGCATAAAACGGTCCATTAGATGGGTCTTGAACTTGTTTTTAAAGCTCCAGATAATACAGCTTTGCTGTTTTGTCTTTCTAAAATGTCAAAATGTGGCTAGGATTAATGGTTCTCTAAATCAATAGAATATCATGTTTATAAATGGTTTACGGTTCCACTGGATATAAAATGTCATGAGCTCATGCATTATCATCACTGCTGAGCCTCTGCTGAAATCTACTGACGTTTCGATGGGCACCCAGAGCCAACAGGGAAGGGGCACAGAGAGGAGGTCTCCGGAGGCCTGTCTGACTCAGCACCCAGGTTCAAGTTGTAAGGGTTCAGGTGAGGAAAGAAGGCAGCCGGGCCCATCGCCCCTTGGCTGACCATGGAAGAGTGACACTGGAGCAGGAGTCCTACCCAAAGTTAGGGGGTCCACAGTGGTCCTTTCCAAAGCCATGGAGAGATGGGAGGACTCCAGGCAAGCTGCAGTGTTATTAGAAGAAATTTCACAACAAACAAGATATACTTAAAAACCCGCTTTAATCCCGTCGTTCTAACACAAACACTGTCACTATTGGTGAAAGTCCTTTCCCATGGCTACGTGTTTGCACATTGTGGCTTCAACCGTGTAATTACAATTTTACATTATTTTCACCGGATAGTATGTTTTTGCCAAAAAAAAAAAAATATCTTTGAGAACCGCTGAGTGACATTCAGTGGTGTTGACTTTATAAAACATACATTTTTGGATATTTGGGTTCTTGCCACTTTTTCAAGCAAATGAGATTTTTCAAAGGAGCCCAGAAGCCAAGGTCATGTCACTTAACAACAGTTTCAGGTGATGAATGGATTACTCTGACCTTGTGAAAAGTTGTACAGAGCTTCCAAACACCTGGTGCAAATGTACTAAGATGACCCCTAAATGCTCTGTATCTTTGCTTAACAATTTATTCCACGAAGCACGTGTATGCAGTCCATCGACAAGCAAAAAGGTTATTCACATGTCACATTTCTGGTTTCAGCAGTCTATGCTTTCACGCCATGCACACTAATAAAGCTTCAGAGGTTTGCAATGCATGCTATTTTCAGAAGAAAGTGAACGTTTTGGAGATAGTTCATAATGATTAAGAGCTCAAACATATTCTTGCCAATTGCTTAACGTTGAGCCATAAAATGACACCATGAATATCATCCAAGAGATCATTACGTGGGTAGGATGGCACCAAAGTCTGCTGTCACTAAGGGAGCTTTTTAGACAGGAAAGACCGAGCCACTAAATCCATCCCTCTCTTTGCTTTCTAGTGTGGAGCTAGATTTCAAGCAGCAGGAAGACAAACTCCAGCCAGTTCTGCGGAAACTTCATCCGTTCGAGGAAACTCAGGTCGCACCTTCGCCTTACACTCAGGAGACATACTCCTCAACTCCCAAGCAAAAATCCAAAACTGAATCTAAAAAGCACGGACGGTGGAAACTCTGGTTCCTTTAACCCTCACGGTGTTTGGAGTCTGAAGGCCGTCTTGAAAACCCACTGGAGTTCAAAGTAAACCCTTTGCCAAAACGAATAGGATGGAGTGAAGGGTAGCTGGGCTGGGCGCCACCCAGTTCTCCCCGTGCTTACCAAAAAGGCCTTTGTGACAGATCAGCTCACAGAGGCAAGGGAGTGCAGGTCATACCTTGCCAGCTGTCTCTGCAGTTCAGGGGTGTGGGATGTAAAATCGGAAACGAAACCTAACACAGTCAAAGGTGATACCTAAAAATTCTATGCCCCCACCCCCAGATCGGCAAGGATTAGGTTATCAACCTGCAGAATGGCAGGCTGTCACTCTGTAATACAGCGAAAACTCATAATTATTTTCAAGCCTTTATTTTTTTTAAATACTGAGAAGAAAAAGTAGCCCTTACGTTTGCAAAGGACTTCATTTTTACGTTTAATTTTGCAAATAAGCGGGGTTGGGGGGAGGGGGGTGTGCGAGTGCAATTTTCAGCACATCAAATTCCAGAGAAAGCACAATTTTTTTCAAGTGGTCGGAGACCATGAATAATCTCTAAAATGTGACTATATGTATATTTGCCTTCATGTGCTGTAGCGCTAAGCCAAGTGACATCTCAGTGTCACACTGACACCTCAAATTCAGCATCTCCTTCATCTCCAGATGGGCGACACGCTTTCTGCTCCTTCTCCAAATGGCCAGCAGCAGCCAGGCGTCCCCCAAAGTCAGGACATGCTTTTAATCACTGCAAGTGGACAGGGTCAGTGCTATCGAACACTAAGCTTTCACAGATCTCATTTTTCAATCTTTTGGTACCCAAAGGCCAAATGATAAATCCGGGCAAGAATCTGAAAACACACATAAAGATACACAATGGATTATACAGGCACCGATAAATCACAGGCATTCTCTGCCACCGGAAAGTGTTTCTGTGGATCAGTCTTTGAGACGCTGTTCATCACGAAAGCCTAGCCAGATGTTTGATACCATTCGCTATGCTTTGTAACATCTAGGGAAGATCTGACCATCTCAAAGCGAAACCCTGCGCTTAGTTTAGCTGCTACCGACAAACCACCTTACTGTTACCAACATGTAACCTGTTAGTGAGCTGTACTAAACAATACCTGGGGAAGCTGTGAATCAAAGGTTTTTAGGTCTTTTTAAATAAATCGTGACACTTCGAGTTCTCTTTTGAGTACACATCGCAATATAAATCTCACTCCCTTTATTTTTTCACTCATTCCTTTGCACCTTTGCAGGTGCCTTTTTATAGAATTCAAAAGCCCCTACTCTATTCATGACTCTATCAAATTTTGGCTTTTCACAATAGGAAGTAGGCATCTCCTTTTGCCCTTTCTTTTGGGGGGATACAACTTTAATTTTGAGTTGTTTGTGAACGTGCAAGGAAACCAAGTCTCCTAGCCTCTGTCCAACTGTTTCTTATCCAATCTCATGCTCACACGCACACCTTATTGATCAGATGCCAATAGAGTGGTCAACCTTGGTAAGAGGATCCACCTGCATTTCTCAGATTGGAGCTATTTCTTGCCATGCGTTTTCCTTCCAACTCAACAGCAAATCTATTTTTTGTTTTAAGTATTCTGGTTCTACAAGGACCTTAGTGGGCTTGAAAAAAAAAAAGAATGATAGGAGTATCTCATGGAAGCATTCTTTGGGGTTACTCCAGCTATCTCACAGATGTACGCTTTAATTAAAAGAAAAAAAATGCATCTTTTGTGGAAACGATATATGAGGATATGAATCCTTGAATATCGCTTAACAGAATTGAGAAATATTTTTGTGCAAGGAGAAGACTGAGCTAAGTTGATCAAATACCATGAAGGAAGTGCAATTGTTTCGTGTAGAGATAAAATCTGAAAAAAATGTGTTTCATGTATTTTGTACTGTTTTTAACTAAAGTTATAAAAACATGTTTGCAACAAGTTATCTCTCCTTGTGTTTTCAGAATCCCGACTGTCTCAGTGAATTGAAATAAGGGTGTTAGCAGCTTTCTGCTTAGTACCATAATTCTGTCTAAACAAGAGGACATCCTCATAAACAAAGTAATATCACTGTCTGAAAGCAGTCTAGACCGAAAAAAAAAAAACATTTTCAGAATCTAAAAGGAAACTGGACATAAATGAATTTCTATCTAAAAATGAAACTATCTTCAGAATAGGAAAAAGATATTTTCAATCTCATTTCATGACTGCAACGTGTCACTCACAGGTGATGGCTCTTCTCTTAGAAAGATTTACGTAAAATCTTTGATACAAAACCGAGGTAAACAGTATTGTGTTCCCTCATATGTAGATGTACACATGGCATTACGTATAGAGATTAAATTATTATACTTGTCACTAAGTTCTTTATTAATTTTTAAATAAAAAAAAAAAATCAAAGGTCATGTTTTGTGCGGCTATTAAACTTATTTCCTAGTCTCGGTAGTTTGGGAAAAGATAAGCCATTCATCTAAGGAAATAATAATGAAGGAAGGGTGTTCAGGCTGAAGAGAACGTCACAGAGTCTTCAGAAGAGGAGAAAATGCATAGGGTGTGGGCACTGCCTACAGCCTGGCCAACAGGGGCGGGGGCAGGGCTGGAATCCAGCTCAGACTTAGTTGACCAGGTCGCACCCGCTGGCACAGGCTTCAGCTGCCAGGAGGACATGATGGCTTTTCAGATCAAAGGGCACCACACACAGTAGGATCTGGCTGAGGTCTAATTTTTGAAGAACTTCAGGGACAACCAACCTCATTGGTATTTCCAGGGCAAATCCTATCATCCCCCCACCCTCCCCCAAGGCAGATTCTAGACCATCCATCCAGCAAGTGCCCAGCCCCAGGAAACTGGCCGCCTCCTACCTTTCTTCCTCCCTCCCCGGGATGGGAGACTACTGCCTCCATTGTGCGGAGCGTCCTGCCTCTCCCATGAAGATCAGCCAGCCCAAGCCAACCTCCTCTCCCAAAGGAAAAGGCCTCCCAGAAACCTAGGAGAGGAGAGTGACCACCCGCTTTCGTGGGCTCTGCAATAACAAAGTCCGCTCACAAGGATGGGGCTGAGACAGAAGGCCCCCGCTGCCCTCACAAGTCCCTCTGGGCAAAGAAGGGGTCAGGAGTCAGGATGGAGCCAAGATGGGGAGGAAGACTCCACGCCCGGAGCGCCCGGGGAAACTCCAAATCACACTCCTCAGTCATCTGTGAGCTGCACGCTGCTCACACGTGTGCTCACGCCGTGCTGCCTCACAGGGCCTCTCTTATCGATAACCAGATTCAAGACATTCTGCACACAGGTGCCCACCTGTCACGCTGCAAGTGTGTGACTAGTCTCCAAGGAACGGTCCCAAGCCTCTGCACATGGTCCTTTAGTCTCAGACGATCCCGCAACCGGAGAATGATCAGGGGGAAGTCAAGACGTGGGAAAACTTTGCTCTTTTGGAAAGGGCACAATAAGTTGGCAGAAGTTGCCCCCACCCCACGAGGCTGCCGAGATGGTTGCCATGGAGACCTGAGGTGTGGCAGTCACAGCAGCGGCGTTCCATGGACCCATACCAGGCTGACTCCAGTCTCAGATGGACAGTGAGCACGCCTCGCAAAACCATTCTCCTTGGGGCATCACCATGGACAAGGCAGAGCTGAGATACACCACGCTCAGTTCCAACTCAGAAGACACACCATGCGATTCAAGTGCTTGCTCTGTGCTTCTCATTGAAGACAGCGAGAACAAAAAATAAGAGACAGGCCATGATCCTCTCCATTCCATGCTGTCTGTGAGGACACAACCTGTTTACAAAGACCACCACAGCTGGAATGGTTCTTCGGGAGCATTTTTATCAGCGAGTAAAATTTGACATGATTACATGTCACCTAAAGGTCACAGCAGCTGCCTTCCACACTGATATGTCTCCTTTTATCTAGAAAATCTCTACCATTGGCACACTTGGCATGGGATAAGCGCACAACCCATCTATTGAGTGGAAGAGAAGAGCTACACGATTCAGAAACAACGTCGCATTTTGTGAACTGGCGGTAACGGAGAAGGCAATGGCAAGCCACTCCAGTACTCTTGCCTAGAAAATCCCATGGATGGAGGAGCCTGGAAGGCTGCAGTCCATGGGGTCGCTAAGGGTCGGACACGACTGAGCGACTTCACTTTCACTTTTCACTTTCACACATTGGAGAAGGAAATGGCAACCCACTCCAGTGTTCTTGCCTGGAGAATCCCAGGGACGGGGGAGCCTGGTGGGCTTCCATCTATGGGGTCACACAGAGTCGGACACGACTGAAGTGACTTAGCAGCAGCAGCAGCAGCAGCAGCATCATGCTATTATGCGCAACGTACATTCTAACAGATGAGAAGCTCAGGTGCAAGCAGAACACTGCCTTTTAAGTAACTTGATAATTAACTTAAGTGCAGTTTGGGATGAATATGCAAGAATCGCACAGCACATTTTACCCAGGGAATGACGTGGTCTTTATTTCCTTGGCAACAAAACCACAGTCAGCAACCAAGCTTGAAAAACTAGGAGGGCCACAGAAATATGGGAAAGGCAGGAAACACTGCTGTATAAATACCAGATGCGAAAGAATTGATCAAGTCATCACAACTCATATGTGTACCTACATCAGGATGATTCTCTGCGAGTCAGATGTTTTCTGAGTAGATTTATTAACAAACACATGTTAGAGACACTTTTGGTAATACTCAAATAGAAAAAGCAGATACTGTCCACCTGAAACTTTTATACTGTATTGTTTTCTTCGGCGAAGCACGGTTAAGATCAGCCTTTGGTAAAAGCACACTCATACGTAAAGTCCATCAGAACAGATATCGCAAAATGAATGCACGCATGGGGACAGAACGTCTTGGAGAAAAGTCTTGGGAGATAATCTTGGTAAAGGGGCCGCATGCAGGGGGAGACCGTGTCTCTTACAGTATGCTTGAAATGCAGAAGCGCGTCAGGTCCTTGTAAATCACGCAGGCTCAAAGAAAGCAGTGGGTTTTCACTAACAGCATCTCCCCTATCATTGGTGACACTGTCACAGGGAAACACCGCACCCATCAACGACCCCCACAGCTGGTTCTCAGAGCAGACGCAAAAGAACTTCTATCACCTGAGTCTACGGAATGAGGAGGTCTGGTGGTCACAAGAGCAAGTGGTGAAGGCAGGCAGAATTCTTCCCATCGCTAAGCCTACTTCCGTCAGCTTTCTAATGGAATCTTTCTTCTGAAGAGGCCCACATTCTCATGTTAGTGGATTAGTAATTTTCAGTCTTCTGGTGTGTACCCAGGCCACAGAAAAAAATCTTTAAAAGTCCTCACTCAATTACATTTTTAAAGGACCCATTAACAAACGTAAATCTGATCATTTGAAAGCAGCAGCAGTGGCTAACATCACAGGAGAAGGAACAGCCACGTGTATTATCCTCTCGGTTCCAACAAAGACACGGGCTGTGTTTGTCTGGAGGTCCTGTGTGAGGGTCAGGGTACCACAGATAAGTGGTTGGGTCATCTGCCCACCACACAAGAGCACCTAAGCCCCCAGGGTCCCTGCTCGGAACCGAACACAATGACCGAGAAGGTGCCACATGCTGTCAGCCTAGAAACATTTTCAAAGAGGAAGAGAAAAATCAAATCTGAAATCAGACAGTGTAAAACTTGGCATTTCAACCCACGACTCTACAGCATTGTACAATCCTGAAATAAAGATGAAGTGGCATCTTAATTCTGTGGTCAGATACTGCAAGTCTTCTGTGTTAGGGCCCATGGTCAACATCCAAGCCATCCACAACCCTAAACTTGCCAAATGGAATTTCCTTTAACAAAAAGGCACCCACTCAGTAGGATCATGGCATATTTTTATCCTCTACCTGAGATGCGCTCCAACAGCCCATTTCAAATATGAAGTTGAAAGGTATAAAATGAACTAAAACAAGAGATATATAACCAACTGCATAGTGTTTATAAGATAGCACAGATACAGATAAAAGAAAAGGCTTACACCGTACATCACAGCTTAGCCAATAACGTGTGAAGTCCCCCAGTTCTCAGTCCCGTATAAGAATGCAAGGGGAAACTGCCAGGCCACAACAGCATCCCCAGCTGATGAATAATTCTGTTGGAAACAGAGGTTACACGTCTACTCCTACTGTTGACAATATCACGAAATAAACTATTAAGTGAAGCACAGCTATTTAAAACTTTTTAAATCACTTGGATTTTTTAGGTCCCTCTGCAGCGATCATGCCAGAGAAGGCAATGGCAAGCCACTCCAGTACTCTTGCCTAGAAAATCCCATGGATGGAGGAGCCTGGTAGGCTGCAGTCCATGGGGTCGCTAAGGGTCGGAAACAACTGAGCGACTTCACTTTCACTTTTCACTTTCACACATTGGAGAAGGAAATGGCAACCCACTCCAGTGTTCTTGCCTGGAGAATCCCAGGGACGGGGGAGCTTGTTGGGCTTCCGTCTATGGGGTCGCACAGAGTCAGACATGACTGAAGTGACTTAGCAGCAGCAGCAGCGATCATGCAGAATCAGTGAGCTGATTCGTGGTTATACCACTTCCATTCCACTGATGCAAAAAGAGGAGCAGACACGTAAGTCCTGGAACCTCTGTGTCACACTGGGGACGGCACAGCTGGCCCCAGGCAGGCCGACAAACCACGTGCTGCTCGTTTCCCACTCTAGAAGGGCCCCTGATGAAGTTTTTTTGGTCTATCTTGTCAGGGATATTTTCCCCCTCGGGATCCTCCTCTCATCTAAATTCCCAGAGCAACAACAGTGATGTTAAGAAGCCGCTGCACGAATCTGCATGGGAGCCAATGGGCAGAGCAAGGTCCAACTCGCCGAGCAGGGCGGCTTTTCTGCCTCACTGCCCCACGGCTGTCACCAGGCGGACAAGGGGCCCCCTGACTCCCAGAGATTCCTGAGCATCCCCAGTCAGAAATGGTGACTGTCCTTTCTGCAAACATTGTGACGCTGTCACCACTCATGAAATAACTATAGGATATTCAGATTTTGTTTTGTTTTTTTGAGAGTCCTTCCATGACAGGTTAATTCACTTTAAGGGAAGGAATTTCTGGGCTCCTTGTGTACACATTAGAGATGTGGGAATTGGGAAGAGTCAGGTTAGGACCTAAGTCCTGTTCCTGCTTCTGGAGACTTCTGCTGGGTGGGAGCGGTGAGCCTCTGTGTGGGCAGCTTGCTATAGTCTATCCCCACTGACCCCCCCACAGCCACCTGTGCCGTACGAGCAAGGCTGCAGCTAGTTCAGACAGAACCTGGGTCCTCGCTTCCTGGCCCTCTTGGTTGACAGTGCAAGGACTCTTCCCAGGAACCTCCAAGGACTCCGCAGGCCACAGGTGTCCCTCCAAGCCCTTTAGGAAAGCGGCTGCCGATCTGTGGTCTGCCCTCTTCTACCTCCAGGACATCCTGGAATTTGGTCCACAGACGCGACTGAAGGCAGCAAACAGCAAAGTATTTACTTCCGTGGGGAGCTCCCCGCCGAACAAGGATGCAGATCCAGGAGGAACTCAGAGTCTTCCTGGGGACCTTCTGGTCCACCGCTGAGACGAGGATCACAGAGCTCAGTCTTCCAGAAGAGACCAAAGAAAGCCAGCTCTGGTGCCAAGCCAGGGCTTCCCACGAGCCCTGCCATGCCAGCCGTGGGTCTGGGGCCATTTCCCACCTCCCTGCAGGGCATTTCTGCAGGGGCCTATGCACAGGGAAGGGAAGGATTAAGCGAGGCTCTTCCATGCATTAACCAGTGCCCAGCACACACAGATGCAAAGATCTGACTCATTCGAAAAGACCCTGATGCTGGGAAAGATTGAAGGCGGGAGGAAAAGGGGATGACAGAGGATGAGATGGTTGGATGGCATCACCAACTCGATGCACATGAGTTTGAGTAAACTCTGAGAGTGGGTGATGGACAGGGAGGCTGGCGAGCTGCAGTCCATGGGGTCGCAGAGTCGGACCCAACTGAGCAACTGAAATGAACTGAGCTGAGCACACACCGAGGAGGAGCAGCGACTATATCATCACTGTTATCCCTATGCCTGAGACATGGGAAATTTCCCAAAGGCCCCTGGACCACACGGTCTGAGAAAAGTCACCGTGCTCTGCCCGCAAGGTCCAGTCTAGATCCTCAGCTTGAGCTGTGAGCGCGTCTTAGAATCTCACCACATCCCAAGGTCCTGTCCAAACTGCTCTGAGTGTCCTCTCCACCCTCCTCTCCCGAGTCTAACTGCTGGCCAGTGGGCTTTGATCCGAGTGAACACACTGCTCCCGGGAGACAGGACCATCTCACCCGCTCACTGGCCACCACGCCAGCCACCGCCCCCACCTGCCCCTCACACAGTCACTGTGACTCCGTGATGGCTAGAATGTCCCTCCCACAGCGGTATCGGCACCGTGACACCAAACTCAGGTCAGCTTCTAGCCACAAATCCTTCATTCTACTTAAAGCCCCCCTGAGTTCCACTAGGACAGAGTATCCCGGGGCACCCAGGGCACAACCCCCAGGGGACAGGAACACCGGGGCCCTGGGCGCCTCTGCAGCCACTCCAAGTCTTCCTCCATGGGCCTCCCTCCCCACCGACCTACGCGAAATCATTTCCAGTTCACAGAAGAATAACAATGAAAGGCATGAAGAAGCAAGTGAGGTTTATAGGAGAATGGACGAGTCCACGGCAAATAACATCAATTTATGAGGAAAATTCCTTAATTTAAACATGCTTAATTTAAACTGAAAAGAGATGTACCTTAGAAAGGAAAACCTGCACACAACATGTGCTAAAACTCAGAAACATAAACTAGACAACTTTACCGCATGGAAACACATAAAGGCGGCGATTATTCTCTGTGATGCATCCAAAGCCACGCGCCACGACCTTCACTGTGATGCAGCCACAGGAGCCAACACAAGCCCAGTGCCCCATTCCTGCTTTGTCTGAAGGAAACCGACGGGTCACCACACGATCCATGCCCAGGCTATGCAGACAGAGCTAAACTCACCCAAGGGAGACCAGTGTGCCTAGTCTGACTGCCAGTGAAAACTCTACCTGGATTTTTCTTGTTCCTTGATTAGGAAAGTGATTTTTTGAAAAAGGATCCACCAAACTTAGTTAAATGGTAATACATGCCAGAAATGAAAGAAATTAAATGAGACCTACAAGTGCATCTTTTGCCCATGAAACCAAATTTAACAGTCACGATGGTAGCAAACTCTGGGAAAAAGCGCCTCAATATGAAACTTGAAAGAGCTCCAACATTATTGGTAAAAACCTTGAGAAAAAGAATAGATCCCATGCTTTGTATCCGTATAAGAGGAACATCTACAATACATTAGAGAAGACATAAAACAGCTAACTTGGAGAGCCTCAATTACTTTTTAAGGCCCTTCATAAAATTTTATTAATGGGATCTTAAGTGTAAATACATAGAAAGTGACTGCCTGGAGTATGGCAACTTAGAAGAAAACAAACACCCTTTGCTAGAAGCTAGCAACGACAAAACTAGACCCAAATCTTCCGTCTACAAAATGTGGGTGTGCTTGCTTTTCACCTTTGACACTTGCTTCTAGAATCATGGAAAATGAGCCCACTTAACCTGCTGCTGCTGCTGCTGAGTCACTTCAGTCGTGTCCGACTCTGTGTGACCCCATAGACGGAAGCCCACCAGGCTCCCCCGTCCCTGGGATTCTCCAGGCAAGAACACTGGAGTGGGTTGCCATTTCCTTCTCCAATGTGTGAAAGTGAAAAGTGAAAGTGAAGTCGCTCAGTCGTGTCCGACCCTTAGCGACTCCATGGACTGTAGCCCACCAGGCTCCTCCATCCATGGGATTTTCTAGGCAATAGTACTGGAGTGGCTTCCCGTTGCCTTCTCCGCCACTTAACCTACTAGGCGGTAAATAAATGCATCGCAACTGCCTGCTATACAGTAGTAAAAGACAGTCTCAAAAGACAGGTGCAAGAGGATCATGTGGATTTTCAAGCGTGAGTGAAAGACTTTCCCAGGAAAGACGCTCTCAGCCACAATGAGACCCCCACGCGTGTGTCACCAAGCACTTACGATGAGCTCAGAGTCCCGCCCCATGGAAATGACGGTTCGGTTCACTGTCCGGAGAAGCTTCTCCATTATGATCTGGACGTGCCTCTGCGTCGGCCCCTGCAGGAGACACACGCGTGTAAACCAACAGCTAAGACGGTCATTAACATGCCAGTCCCGCGGCTGTCACGGAACCCATTTACCCTGTAAAGAGTAAATCAATTATAACCCTTAACTAGATGAAAAATGGCCCTTGTCACAGGCAAAAGCCTTCACAAAGAAAACTCAAGGCATTTTATTAATTATAGCCCATTAATGGTAATGTTATATAATCACAGTAATTTAATTGAAGCAAACCTTAAAAATAAAAGCAAATCTGTTTAAACAATATAATGTTTATGATCCCTGATTAGCTCACCAATTAGCTTTGGAAAGACACTTGCCCATTTGTACACAGAGGGCCAGCAGCTAACAACTATATAGCTCACGCTGCATGTCAGATCCCAATAATGTCGGTATGCTTGCATAGAATCGAATGGTTAAATATCACCTTAGCACAACACCTAAAATTCAGCATGCTGGAGCATCTCCCGTCAGTAAAACTGCTCCTTCGTCTCGTGTGTGATGGGACTATTGATTCTCCTTCATCAATTCTGAACATGTTTAAACTGGTTTTCCCGGTGCTCTGCACAGGCCAGGCAGGCCCTGCCTCCTCTCTAAGGCTTGGCCTTACAACTTTTCACTTACAATCTTTTTTTTTTTTTCACTCTTTTCTGTTTTAAATTGGAGGCTCATTGTTTTACAATATTGTGTTGGGTTTCGCCATACAACGATGTGCGTCAGCCATGTGTACATGTGTCCCCTCCCTCTTGAACCTCCCTCCCACCTCCCAGCCCATCCCACCCTCTAGGTGGTCACAGAGCCCGGTTTGAGTTCCCTGGGTCACACAGCGAGTTCCCACTGGCTGGCTGCTTTACACAGGCTAATGTATATGTCTCCACGCTGCTCTCTCGATTCGTCCCTCTCCCCTCCGGCCCCCGCTGTGTCCACAAATCTGCGCTCTATGTGTCTCTATTCTTGCCCTGCAAGTAGTTTCATCAGTACCATTCTTTCTAGATTTCATACATATGCATTAATATACAACATTTGTTTTTCCCATTTCCCACTAACTTCACTCTGTATAATAAGTTCCAAGTCCATCCACCTCACTAGAACTAACTCAGATGTGTTCTTTTTTATGGCTGAACAATATTCCACTGTGTATATATATATATATATATACCACAGCTTCTTTATCCATTCATCTGTCAATGGATATCCAGGTTACTTCTACGGTCTCGCTATTGTAAATAGTGCTACAATGCACTTTGGAGTACCTGTGTCTTTTTAAATTATGGTTTCCTCAATATATGCCCAATAGTGGAGTTGTTGGGTCATATGGTAGTTTCCTTCTTAGTTTCATTCTTAAAGAACTCTCCATACTGTTCTTCATAGTGGCTGTATCAATTTATATTCCCACAAACCCTGTAAGAGGGTTCCCCTTTCTCCAAATCTTCCCCAGCATTTGCTGTTTGTAGATTTCCTGACAATGGCCATTCTGATGATTGAAGTGAAGCAATAACTTCATTGTGGTTTTGACTTGCCTTTCTCTAGTAATGAGCGATGTTGAGCATTTTTCAAAAGGCCTGGACTGGGATGACTGAAGGCTGGCCTTTGGGTTAAGGCTTGCAGGAGCTTTCAAAGACAAAGCCTGGGGAGGATGGACACAGCCACAGTCGCAGTTAACTAACTTCCTGTAATTCTCTTTTCAAGCACACCACGCAGACTGAGAAGATAAGCAGGTGCAGCAAAGAAGCGGGCAGGACAGGCGTAGGCGTGTGTGTGTGCGTGTGTGTGAGTGTGTGCATGTGTTTGGACTGGGGAGTCGTCCAGAGGTCGCATGGGGGAGACCTAAGAACAGGCCCTACTAACTGGAAAGCCTTGATTCATCTGGCCACTGCTAGAGGCAGAGACCAACGCGGATCCGCACAGCTGTCCAGACCCCCGGAGAGCCAGTGACTTCACGGTGCGCACACACGTGCACAGATGCGGACGGAAGGTACAGTGGGGTCGGGAGGCAGAGTCAGATGTTTCCACATGTGCCTGCACCAGCTTCTTACTAAGACAAAAAGGTCAGAGGAATAAGCATACAATTGAGAAATGCAAAAGAAAATACCATTTAAGAAAGAAACAGCAAAGAAAGCACAGGAAAAAACTGCCTGTACAGAAAGGAACCTGCAAAAAGGGGCAGAGAACTGCTCTCAAAATTCTCAGAAGCACCACTGACTTAAAGTAACAACAACCATGTTCGTGTATAAAATAATAATACTAAGTATTATTTATTAAAAATAATGATTGAAAGAAAGTAGCCAATTAGCCGCCCTCTGTTTATTTCCAATTTTTAACATCAAAGCCTCTGACCTTAAATATCAAATCTCAGTCTTGAGAGTCACTGAGCTGAGAAGTCACAGAAAACAAAACAGTATCTTTAATGTGGACAGACACACATGATAACGCAATCATCATGCTTTGCTTGCTCAGTCGCTCAGTCATGTCTGACTCTCTGCGACCCCATACTGTAGCCTGCCAGGCTCCTCTGTCCATAGGATTTCCCAGGCAAGAGTACTGGAGTGGGTTGCCACTTCCTCTTCCAGGTGATCCTCCCGACCAAGGGATCAAACCCACGTGCCTGCACCTCCTGCATTGGCAGGATGATTCTTTACCACTAGGGAAGCCCCATCAAGCTTTATACATAAATAAAAAAATAATTTGAGGATGCAACTCTATAGAGAAAAAGAGAAAGGTGTTAGTCACTCAGTCATGTCTGACTCTTTGGAACCCCATGGACTGTAGCCTGCCAGCCCGCCTTGCTTGCTCCTCCGTCCATGGGATTCTCCAGGCAAGAATACTGGAGTGGGTTGCCATTCCTTTCTCCAGGGGATCTTCCTGACCCAAAGGACTGAACCAGGGTCTCTGTATTGAAGGCAGACATTTTACCATCAGAGCCACCAGGGAAGGCCCAAAGAGAAAGAAAGGGTAACCCTTAAAATTCAGGCCGTTCTCTTTTGAATGAATCAAATGTGATTCAGTCCATCGAGGTCAGGTCTCAGGAGGATCACAGGCCCCCGCTTCCCGAAGGGTCCACGGACGCAGCCCCACGGTTACTCACCACGTCCTTCCGGTACAGAACCTCAAGGATGTTGCTGAGCAGCTGGCAGCAGGCTTCCAGATCTTCCTGTCTCTCCAGATGGTACTTGAGCTGATCTGTCATCATGGGAAGCAGGATCTCTCTGCAGTCTGCAGGGGACACCGGGTTACCAGTCAGCAGGAGACCCACCAAGACGCAACTCTGTTTGCTAGAAGCTTGTTTTCCTAGCCTGTGACAGGGCATGCTGCACTCACACTCTCTGCAATGTGAAACTGACATCTGGAGGGAGTCAGACCAGCCGACTAGGCAGAAATCACTTGTTTTCTTATCAGCGAGTTCACACACACACACTCACGTGTGCACACATCTGTGTTGTCACTGTACAAACACAAGATGACAGTTAACAAACACACGCATACGGACACGCATTCACTTGCCTCCCACAGCGCGCACGTCGATACAGACGCAAACAAGCACGCGGCGATTCTAACTAATGTTCTGTGCCAAACTATGGATTTCCTGATGGGCCACTTTAAAAGAAATACTTGTTAAAACACATATGATTTGAATTACAACTATTCTTGTTGTTTCCTAAGAGGACCAGAGCATGGTTCCTTTCTGCTTCCATACACCTCCCAAACATTCCTGAGCTTGGCCAGTTCACAACTCACTAACTTCCACGCTTAATGTTTACTTGCTCAGGGACAACTTTCTGCTGGATTCACACCTGCAGAGGACAGTCTCCAGAGGGCTGAGAGCTCAGGCTCTGGAGTGAGGTCGTGTGGGTTTAGATTCTGCTGCTTTCCGTGCAGCGTGCTTTTGATCAGGGTACAGCTCCCAAAGTATAGCTCTAAAAGGAAGGGGGATGCTGGCGTCCAAATATCAAAGATAATTTGGGTTTTCATTTATTTTTTAGATAGGACCATGGAAAGAATGCTCAGAAAAATCAAAGAAAAAGAATGAACTAGACACAAATAAGATCGTAGATGAAATGTTGATTATTAAATGTCTCTTCCTATTGGGGAATCCCATTGAACTCCAGCACATCCACCCTCCAACATGAGCGATCTGCTGACAACACCAGTTCTGATGGTGAAACAAGCTCAGCCACTGTCGTTCTCTTTAAAATGTGGAGCACGAGAGAAAAGACAGCAGAGCTTGTAAACGGTAAATATCTCACGCTTGTTTTTAGAATTTTACATTTTAGGACTTCCAGTGTTAATGATACATAAAGGCATGTCTTTGCATTAATGTTTTCTGAGTTTTTTAATATAAAGAAAAAAAATGAGCCTGCAACATTGGAAACATTCCTGAAAGTATGCAGAGACCTGCTTAGGAGATTTTGCCAAGAAGTAGGGGCTTCCCTGGTGGCTCAGATGGTAAAGAATCTGCTTGCAGGAGACTTGGGTTTGATCCCCGGGTAGGGAAGATGCCTTGGAGAAGGGAATGGCAACCGACTCTAGTATTCTTGTCTGGGAAATCCCATGGACTGAGGAGCCTGGCAGGCTACAGTCCACGGGGTCGCAAAGAGTCGGACACGACTGAGTGACTGGCACACATGTGCGGTAAAGACCTTGGGATGGAAGAGGGAGGTAGGTCAGACAAGGAGATGCAGAAAGAGCCCACATCCTTCTGCTCCTTCACTTTCCAGGGGGCTGCACGTAGGAAGCTCATGCTAAGGCTTTTTCAAGCACGTTTTTAATTTTTATTGGAGGCTAATTATTTTACAATATTTTATTGGTTGGTTTTGCCATACATTGACATGAATCCGCCCCGGGTGTACATGAGTTCCCCCTCCCGAACCCCCCTCCCACCTCCCTCCTCCCCTTATCCTCCCTCTGGGTCATCCCCGCACACCAGCCCCGAGCATCCTGTGGCATGCATCGACCCTGAACTGGCGATTCGTTTCACATATGATAATATACATGTTTCAATGCCATTCTCCCAAACCACAAGCTCCGTTTTGATTTAATCCACAGAAAAGGAACTGATATCAACTCCATTTTTCCAGATGGAGTTTTCTCCAAAGAATATATGAATATATGCATTTGCGTGCTGATGCCACCATTACAGGAATCCACACTTGTGTGTGTGCTCAGTCACTAAGCTGTGTCCAACTCTTGGGGACCCCACAGACTGTAGCCCACCAGGCTCCTATGTTCACGCGACCTCCCAGGCAAGAATACTGGAGTGCGCTGCCATTTCTTCCTCCAGGGCATCTCCCAGGACAGGGATCAAACCTGCCTCTCCTGCATTGCCAGGTGGGTTCTTTACCACTGAGCCACCAGGGAACCCAACAAATACTTAGGCAGAGGTAAGTCAGAGATGCTAAAGGGCTGAGCATCTTCCGGGCAGAGGCCGGTGGGCTTGGGAGCACAGCACAAGGAGAAGGCGCTTTCGCATGGGGACTAGGATAGGCTCTCCTCATCATGGCTCCTGGACGTCAGGAGCCGTCACATGATTCCTTCCCCTTCCCACCCAGCCCTTCCTACGACATCCGTGGTGAACACCCAGTGCTGCAGAGAGCATCTCCCCCAAATGCCACCACCCCTTGAACTCATGACAGAAGAGCTCCAAAGCGGAGCTGGGCCTCCAGCGTAGGAGAGGGCACAGGCATCACAGAGTCACCCCAGGACAAAGTCAGTCCAAGGGACAGGCCACAAGATGACCTCATGGCAGTGAATCCAGCCTGAACATGCAGCTGCCCCAAATGCTGACCCACTGCACACAAAAACTCCACAGGCATCCCAAATCCAACGTCTTACTACAAAATCCTGAGTTCACAAGTCGTACCAGGCTGCAGTAGCTCTGTTGAACTTAACTGCAAAACAACATCCAGTGCAGGGCTACACTCCAGCTCCCAGAAACCAAGGGGCAGGGCAGGGCCCTCGGCCAAGCCGTCTGAGTCCAGCCCTGCCTGCGTTCATCCTCAAGGTCCAAGTGGAATATCTCCAGCTGGAGTTCCCCTTCCCTCCCACCTGAAACACATCACCAGCATGACCACCCTCAGTAGATGAGCCCTCAGCCACCCCGGCCACTTGGTCATCCCCAACAACACTGCCACCACCGTTATGGAGTTAAGTCTAATTTCCAAGTAGGTGGCGAAGGAAGAGCCACGAGAAGCTGAGCAGGCAGAGACAGGTGCTGACCACACGACCAAGGAAAGCATGACCTTGGAGGCTGAGCAAAGCCAAGCTTGGGAGGGACCCCACAGCAGCAGCAGGCCGGGTGGACTTGCCAGGCCAACGGGGCAGCAGGGCTGTGTCCACAAATGATCCTAGAAAATCAGAGGAACACAGCCCTGGACTCAGAGATGGCTGAAATGGCTCCTCGGGATCTGGCAACCCAGAGGCGCTGGCCGCAGTCCGTGCCATAAGACCCCATGTGTCTGTCACACCAGACAGGCAGGGTTGGACTTCACCATCCTCCAAATAATCAAGTGTGTCTGTCATGTCAGAATCACTCCAGGGTGAGGGAAGGGATGACTGTCCTGTCCATCTTCTTCTGGGAGAGATGCCGTCAACCATTCCTGGCTCCTGGTGCAAACGCCCACCTGCCACCCAGCCCAGAGCTCTGTGATAGCTTTGCTCGTTCATTACCCAGCCTCTTTTGAGGAAAAGGGACCAAATTTTGGACACTTTGCTGCCATTTTGTCATGTTTAAAGATTCTCATCCTGTTAGTTTCTGAGAACATAAAAAGCCATTTGTTATAACCCTTCATGGGTCCATAGTATCGAGAGATACTATGGAATACACACGGGATGATTTCAACACCCACAGGATAACTGTGGTTCTAACCTTATCATTGCCGCCCACCTCTGGCTGGTCAAGATAAAGGGGGCCATGGGGATAAGCCTACCTCACCAAGAGGATGGAACAAGACCACATGAGCAGGGCTTTGGGAGGGCCCAACACTCCTGTCCAGAGGACCACCGCTGGCCCCTGACCACATGCCCATCACAGGACCAGATCACTGGGAAGGAGTGGCCACATGCCCGGGGCTTCCATACAGGCGCATGGACTACAAGAGGCATCTCCTGCAGGCCTCCAAGGACAGAGGATCACAGGGCGGCCGCACCTTCAAAAGCACGACCCAGGCCTCCCCACAGAGAAGAGTGACGTCCCAGGTCCTGCAGTGGCTGCGAGGACCACAGCTGGAAGCAGTCCAAGTTTAACTGACCCACCTTTCTGGTGACCCATGACTGGCAGGCCCCAAGCCAGGCCCCCGACAGACCTGGGGACAGGTGGGCCTCTGGTGCCAGGTCTCAGACTGCTGGCATTTAAGACTGGCTCTGTGACCTGCTTGTCCCTCCTGGAACAGTCTCTGTTAGAGGCGAGGTCTGCCTCTCATCCATGAGAGGAGCCCCTGCACACGCACTAAGGCCTGACAGTGGAAGTGTGTGTTTGTGTGTGTGCACGTGACTTCCTGCACATGTGTGGGCAGGCATGCATGTGCTCAGGTGGAGAAGTGCTCTCTTCCCAACAAGACAGCCGCACAGGACCTCGGTCCACAGTCCTTTTCATGGTTGAACCCAGTGCTCTGCTTGTCTGAGGTGGCGAGCAACGACGTGCAGCCAAGGGCCACTCTGTCCCATCCTCAGAAGACATCGGGGCAAAGCCGTCACTGCAAGATCCCACCTGCCTCTCCGGGGACTCAGCTGCACTGAACAGCATCCAAGCCGATCCCAGCAGCAGTGCTCAGGCTCACGTGTACAAGCACTGGCGTGTGTGCGTGTGTGCATGTGCGTGTGTGTGCACTCACACAGGAGCGTAGGTCTGGGTTCTCTGTAACTGCAGGTGCAGAGGATCACAGGAGGCGGTCTGCAGCGAGAAGCAAGTCTGCCTCCTGGTGCAGCCCCAGCCACCTAGCAGCCCTCCCCACCCAAAGCAAAGTGAAACTTATTTTACAAAGGATACCACAGACTCTGCATTTACGCTCCTTGCAGCTTTCTCAAGAAGTGGCGGGACCAAGTTGGCAATAACACTAAAGATCCTGAAAATTTTTCTAAGTCAAAACAAAACATTAGGAGCATAGAGGAAGGTACCCCCCATATACAACCACTCACACACACACACACATACCCACCCATACACTCACACCTGCAATGAGCTGTTTTAAAGCATCAGACATGCATCTGGCAGTCAAGGAGGAGGAATTCCCTGTCATATTCTGACTGTCTCAAATCAGTGACCCCAGTAACCTTCTCCATGAATAGCATACCATTTCTACGCAAGATCAGTGCCTATATTCCCACTTGGTTCAGAATGGATGTCCAGCAAAGCTGACAATTTCCCCATTCAAAGGAAAAAAAGAAAAACAGTCAACCAAACAAATACTGAAATTAAAAAAAACACACTTTAAACCAACTACCCATAGATCAACACACAGAAAAAAGCTGTGACCAATACACGACTGAAGCCTAGGAACCTGGGTCAGTCTACTTGAGTTTGTTTGTTCGCTTTTTCACTAAAGTAGAGTCAAGTTCCCTATGATGAAAAGGACATCTTTTTATGGTGTTAGTTCTAGGAGGTCTTGTAGGTCTTCGTAGAACCGTTCAACTTCAGCTTCTTCAGCATTAGTGGTTGGGGCATAGACTTGGATTACCGTGATACCAAATGGCTTGCCTTGAAAACGAACAGAGATCATTCTGTCATTTTTGAGATTGCATCCAAGTACTGCATTTTGGACTCTTTTGTCGACCATGATGGCTACTCCATTTCTTCTAAGGGATTCCTGCCCACAGTAGTAGATATAATGGTCATCTGAGTTAAACTCACCCACCCCCAGTCCATCTTAGTTCACTCATTCCTAAAATGTCAATGCTCACTCTTGCTATTTCCTGTTGGACCACTTCCAAATTACCTTGATTCATGGACCTAATATTACAGGTTCCTATACAATATTGCTCTTTATAGCATCAGACTTTATTTCCATTACCAGTTTATTTATGTATAAGCAGAATACATCATGAGAAATTCCAGGCTGGATGAACACAAGCTGGAATCAAGATTGCCAGGACAAATATCAATAATTTCAGATATGCAGATGACACCAGCCTTATGACAGAAAGCAAAGAGGAACTAAAGAGCCTCTTGATGAAGGTGAAAGAGGAGAGTGAAAAAGCTGGCTTAAAACTCAACATTCAAAAAACTAAGATCATGGCATCCGGTCCCATCAATTCATGGCAAATAGATGGGGAAACAATGGAAACAGTGACAGATTTTATTTTCTTGGGCTCCAAAATCACTGCAGATGGTAACTGCAAACATGAAATCAAAAGACGCTTGCTCCTTTGAAGAAAAGCTATGACCAACCTAGACAGCATATTAAAAAGCAGAGACATTACTTTACCAACAAAGGTCTGTTTAGTCAAAGCTATGGGTTTTTCCAGTAGTCATGTATGGATGTGAGAGTTGGACCATAAAGAAAGCTGAGCACCGAAGAATTGATGCTTTTGAACTGTGGTGTTAGAGAAGAATCTTGAGAATCTGTTGGACTGCAAGGAGATCAAACCAGTCAATCCTAAAAGAAATCAACCCTGAATATTCAATGGAAGGACTGATGCTGAAGCTCTAATACTCTGGCCACCTGATGCAAAGAGCTGACTCCTTAGAAAAGACCCTGATGCTGGAAAGCATTGAAGGCAGGAGGAGAAGGGGACAACACAGGATGAGATGGTTGCACAGCATCACTGACTCAATGGACATGAGTTTGGGTAAACTCCGGGAGCTGGTGATGGACAGGGAGGCCTGGCGTGCTGCAGTCCATGGGGTCGCAAAGAGTTGGACACGACTGAGCGACTGAACTGAACGAGAGTTGGTTTACGATGATGTGTTAGTTTCAGCTGTACAGCAAAGTGGTTCAGTATACATTTGTCTATGAACATTTTCAGTCTCTTTTCCATTATAGGCTATTATAAGATATTGACTGTAGTTCCTTGTGTTATACAGCAGGTTCTTGCTGTTTATCTATTTTATACATGAAAGTGTGCTTCTGCTAACCCCGAGACTCTCAGAACAGAAAACAAATTTATAGCTGACAGAGGGCAGGACGAGCGGAGGGATGAATTGGGAGTCTGGGACGAACAGTCCAATCGATTGTGGAAAAGCCTTGTGGTCTGATTAAAGCTCTGTTTACCCATGCACATAAGAAAATAATAACATCTACCTGTCTCACTCTTAGCCTTCAATCTTGGGCAAGTTACTTCAATTCTTGAAGGCTTAATTGTCCTTCTCTGCAAATGGGCGTGCTACTGTTAACCCCTGAGGCTTACTGTGAGACTCAAATGATGGAATGTGTGTATCTGACAAGTAGTCAGCATTCAGTCAAGGGCAGCTGTCAATAACTGTACGGAAATAATATTATTCTGCAAAGTCAGCTTTTCCAAAAAATACACAGCAAAAACTCCTGCCTTAGAGTCTGTTAGTCAATAGGGTAGCCAGTGAGCCCTTAAAATACAGCTAGTTCCACTGACGAGTAGAATTTTCAACTTTAGTTAATTTCATGTAATTTTTTACATTTAATTTTTTAACTTAAATGTAAAAAATAGATACCTGATTCAATTCTTGGAAACAACTATTTGGAACAACGGAACAGCATGGGTATATGAATCTCCTTTCCTGTGGTGAATTTTATTAAATGTGAAAAAAATACAGATCAAGAGTCTGTGGCGAAAATTCAGCATTCAAACTGAGATATGATATACATGTAAAAACCACACTGGATTTTAGAGAGCTCCTATGGGGAAAAAAAGAGTGTGCAACATGCCATTTGTAATATTTAGATCAAGGTCATGTTGACATATTTCAGATGAAACATATTATTAAAATTAATTTCACCAACTGTCTTGTACTTTTTTTTTTTACTGTGGACTGTATAAAATTATAAATTGCGTATGTAGCTGGCATTCTATCTCTGTTGGACAGCGCAGTCTGGGAGTGTGCTAGGAAGCAGATGTTGGAGGCCTCCTGTGCGATTTCTCATTTTAATGAACTAGTGTTCAGCTCTGGAAGGAGAGTCAAGGCCACAGCTTTCTCCTGGCTGATGGTCTTCACACAGACGTGACTGCAGGCCTCATCGATGCCTGTTAGTCTGCGTCAACGCACAGAGCTGACCCACAAGCGAGGCAAAACCCGGCAGCACAGCTGTCCTGGCTTTTTCCTGCCATGCACACAGTGAACACTGACAGCCCCGCCCAGACAGCCAGGAAGGCCCAGACCCCTCGCAAATCAGCCATGGGGATCAGAGCCCTGCAACACACCAGCCAGCCTTCCACACCCGCTTCCCCAGTGCAATCCGCTCTGATTACAGACAGCAGTAATGTGACATCTGCCCATTCTCAGCTGCGCAGGCTGAAGCCATGATGATTAATGCTCTGGTAATGGGCACAGAGCAAAAAATATTAATCTTTATAAAAGGTATTCAACAGGCATCATCAGCTTATAAATGTCCAAGGAGAATATCCGTCTATAACTCCAATACAGCTCTACATCAAAGCAGGATACAAATACGAGAATGAATCTGTCTGTTTAAAACATTCATTTTATGAACACTGAATAATGTGCTTCTTAATTTTTAGTTTGGTCACATTAAACAAATGATCCATAAAGTGCGTTTAATAACCTTGAGCCTGTTACACAGAACTAAGATCCAGATGAATACTTTTAATGAGAATTAAACAGCAAGAGTCATATAAATGGGGGATGCTTTGCTATCCATCTTTTTCAGACAATCATCCGATTTTTCAACAATCTAAGAACTCTGTACCCACATGATTCAATTTGTTCAAATAACTCTCTCGCTCTATACAAATCTTCCAGTGCCAGAAATGTGGAACACAGAGCCAGCAATGGCCGGGATCACAGGAGCAATCTATTCATGTCCCAGCTGTACAGACGTGAGGACAAGCAGCCAGTGTCGGGACCAGGCAGCAGCTGAACTAGAATGAGATGTCTGATCCCGAAGCCAGATGACTATGCATGTAAACGTGTGTAAACATGTATGATGCAGGTAACTTTACATGTCTAATGCAGATTAAATTTCTCCAAGAATCATTTGAATTTGCTTTAACTAAGTTGTGATTATTAGCAGTACCAGCAGGGTAAATTCACATCAAGTAACCCTGAGCATATCAGTTTCCCTTTCTGAACTTTAGATCTTGGTCTGTGAAATGGAGTAAATACAACTGCCCTCC
Source organism: Moschus berezovskii (assembly GCF_049115385.1). Taxonomy (NCBI): domain Eukaryota; kingdom Metazoa; phylum Chordata; class Mammalia; order Artiodactyla; family Moschidae; genus Moschus; species Moschus berezovskii. The sequence goes on along the minus strand of NC_142471.1, from coordinate 92,536,122 downwards.
TCTGTGTTTCTATTCCTACCAACAGGCAGTCCCTTTGCAAGAATTCTGGTCAGAGGATTCTCAGCACCACTTGGCCAATTGCTGAAATAATCAGAAATAAGATAATCTGCCTGTCAGCTCTGAGGTACCCAACGTCACAAAACTTTAATTGAGAGAATGACAGAGCAATTAAAAGTATCTTGAAAACTGGAAGGGAACAGGGCAAAATACAGATTTCAGAACAAGAGAAAAAAAAGTTGGTCAAAGTTATGTCTTCTTACTGAAGCCAAAGGGCCTTGTAAAAAGTGTGTCATCTTTTAAAGAAGGGAGAGGTAGCAGATATTTTGTATCCTTCAGTTCAGAGAAGTGTAATCAGAGAGAGTAACCGTTCATTAATATTATGTTGCTGTTGTCAGTCACTAAGTCACGCCTGACTGACTGCAATCCCATGGGCTGCAGCACACTAGGTTCCCTGTCTTCCAGCATCTCCCAGAGCTGCCCAAGTTCATGTCCACTAAGTTGGTGATACTATCTAACCAGCTCATCCTCTGCTGCTCCCTTCTCCTTCTGATTAAATCTTCCCCAGCATCAGGGTCTTTTCCAATGAGTCAGCTCTTCACACCAGGTAGGCAATGTATTGGATCTTCAGCAACAATCCTTCCAATGAATACTCAGAGGTGATTTCATTTAGGATCGACTGGTTTGATCTCCTTAAAGTCCAGGAGACTTTCAAGAGTCTTCTCCAGAACCACAATTTAAAAGCATAAATTGTTCAGCAAATTCAGATTCTAATAATAAATACCTTATCAAATGAAAGAAGAATCACTGGAGAAAAATCTCAAATGAGTCCCATTTAAAAGCAGACCAAAAAAAAAAAAAAAAAAAAAGGCAGATGAAAATATTAGTAAGACTCAAGCAAAATGCCAGGGAAGACAGTGTGGAAAGTACTGGTCAGACCAGGAATTTGTCCTTTGGATAGAAATACATCAGGGAGGTGTCTCAGGCCCTTTGAGAGGAACGCCAGTCCTTGGGCAGAACCGTACTGTGTGGAAGATGAGGAAAGACAGAAAAACGGCGCTGGGGAGTTGTGTGCATTCATTTACCCGCGAGTGTGAAGGGAGCCAAGAATACAGGTCTTGGCCTGTGCAGCCCAGCACACACTCTTCTACTAGTCGTCCCAATGATGAGCTATATGGTTAAAAAACAATGTCCAAACCTTATGGTCTGTCCCCTCCATCCTAAGGGAAAGACTATGCCCCCAGGGAGGAGTTTATGCAACAGAAAAAAAAAAAAAAAGCAGCATCTCAAAGAGAACCCAGCAGGTTGAGCTGAGGCTCCTCCAACTGTCCCAGGCAACTGTGCCATGTCCCAGCTGTGCCATGTAGGCAAAATGCGGGAACATGAACTGGGGAGACTCAGGGTCCTAGTGAGTGTGACTCGATAAGGGACGATCAAGCCAGCCTCTTCTAAGATTGCTCTTTGGGCCAATAATATCAAGCAACAGGGACAGAAGTTCACTCAGAGGTGAGTGCAGAACAGAGGACCAATAGACTATCGATAAAGGTTAGACCAACTACACCCTGAGGAACTTGACACCACCAATTTAATCACACAGAAAGAAAGAGAGAAGGCTAGGAAAACTCCATAAGCACACGAGCACAACGCCACACGGCTTATGTTTCATCTATGTATGTGCTTATTTATTCACATACTTGTATTTTATCTTGTTCCATATGGCAATTGAAGTGAATTCAGTTTTCAGAATGCATTACTCCTACAGTGGACGTGAATCAGCTTAAGAGTAGGTAATGGATTTGTAACAAGGAAAGTCCTTAATCAGCACCATGGTGGTGGACAGCTCCCTGCCTAGGATGCAGCTTACTGAGTACAACTTGCCAGTTAACTCCTGGGTGGTTATCTGTAAATTACGAAAATTACTCTTTACCAATTAAATATTTTTAAATGGCTATGAAGCCTCTCAGAGGACTCAAATGTGCTCACCAACAGTCCTGAGCACATGGTAGGTGCTCAACAAATTATAATGGAATTTAAATGGATATAATTAAGAAACTGAAATTGAGTTAACCCTCCCAGAATCATTAAACCACTTCTAAAAGGCTGCCCTGTTTTAACAAGTGATGTTTTCAAAAACACATACAACAAAAGCTATAGAGGGACATACTGAATCAGGGATGAAAAAAAATACACTATGTTACAGATAAAGATTAAAATTTTCTCAGGGCATGAAAAAACGGAGAAAATTATATTTATATCCCATCATTATTTAAGAAATTAGTCTTTGGGTTTCACAGCTGGCAATGTTCATTAGAAGTCTTCAGCACAACTATCTAATTAAAGTACTCCAGAACGCTACACAAGTGGTACAGCAAGTAACTGCCACACAAAACGAGACCAAACCCAAGTGTTCTCTCTGCGTAACATCCGTCAAGTTAACAAAGCTGTGACAGAGTGCTTCTGGCTTTAAGATCCCTTTCAGTGAAGAGAAATCTCTTGAGATTTGTTTATGGATCCAAAGCATCAAGAAGGTATATTTTACTACAGGTCTGTATTAAACACACAGTTTCCCTTTCTACCATTTAAAGCATGACAAACTGATTAACAGGGTAATTTCTTAGAGATATAAATTTTCTATTTTGGATGGAATGACTATGAAAACAGTCTAGAAGTCTGAACTCGATAATTCCTACTAGGAGTCCCACTAGGCATCTGAGTCTCTGCCCTCAGACTTTCAAGGGTTGCTGTAACTAATGTTTTCACCTCTGCTTGATAACTGGAAGACTCAATCACCTGAAAATAAGAATGAGGGAAATAATTTTTAAGCACTCTGCTGCTGCTGCTGCTGCTAAGTCACTTCAGTCGTGTCCGACTCTGTGTGACCCCATAGACAGCAACCCACCAGGCTCCCCCGTCCCTGGGATTCTCAAGGCAAGAACACTGGAGTGGGGTGCCATTTCCTTCTCCAATGCATGTAAGTGAAAAGTGAAAGTGAAGTCGCTCAGTCGTCTCCGACTCTTAGCGACCCCATGGACTGCAGCCTACCAGGCTCCTCCATCCATGGTATTTTCCAGGCAAGAGTACTCTAGGCCTACACTTTAAAGAAGCTCTGTATTACTCAAAAATGGAAGACAAATGAGGTTTGATGAGGCTGATGAACACTGTCTAAAAGGAGCCTATTCGTTATATTGAAGGACAGAGCCACAGGAATGGCCAGAGAATGAGGGAATGACACATTTTCCATTCCTCCTTACTGCTAGATTCCAAACTTCAGGGAAAAAAATAAAAACAAAGGGGTCCCAATGAACAGTAAGCTAAAGCCAAAGTAATTCACCAAGAGTACTAAACCAAACTACTATCAAGACTAGAAAGAGAGAGTCTTGCCACTAAGTCTCCAAATCTTTATTCTCCAAACCTTACTACCCTGCAAAAACAACTTATGACACAAGGTAAGTATATGTAAGTTCTAAAGGAAATACTGTTCACAGGGTTCTCAAGGCAAGAATACTGAAGTGGTTTACCCTTCCCTTCTCCAGTGGACCACGTTGTCTCAGCAGGCCTTACAAATAGCTAAGAAATGAAGAGAAGCAAAAAGCAAGGGAGAAAAGGAAAGATATTCCCATCTGAATGCAGTTTCAAAGAATGAAAAGGAGAGATAAGAAAGGCTTTCTAAGGACTCAATGCAAAGAGATAGAGGAAAACAATACAATGGAAAATACTAGAGATCTCTTCAAGAAAATTAGATATACCAAGGGAACATTTCATGCAAAGTTGAAAGGGCACAATGAAGCACAGAAACGGTATGGACCTAACAGAAGCCAAAGATATTAAGAAGAGGTAGCAAGAATACACAGAAGAACTGTACAATAAAGATCTTCATGATCCAGATAACCATGATGGTGGGATCACTCACCTAGAGCCAGACATCCTGGAATGTGAAGTCAAGTGGGCCTTAGAAAGCATCACTACGAACAAAGCTAGTAGAGTTGATGGAATTCCATCTGAGCTATCTCAAATCCTAAAAGATGATGCTGTGAAAGTGCTACACTCAATATGCCAGCAAATATGGAAAACTCAGCAGTGGCCACAGGACTGGAAAAGGTCACTTTCCATTCCAATCCCGAAGAAAGGCAATGCCAAAGAATTCTCAAAGTACCACACAATTGCACTCATCTCACATGCTAGCAAACCAATGCTCAAAATTCTCCAAGCCAGGCTTCAACAGTACATGAACCGAGAACTTCCAGGTATTCAAGCTGGATTTAGAAAAGGCAGGAGAACCAGAGATCAAATTGCCAACATCCACTGGATCATAGAAAAAGCAAGAGAATTCCAGAAAAACATCCACTTCTGCTTTGTTGATTACACCAAAGCTTTTGACTCTAAGGACCACAACAAACTGTGGAAAAATTTTAAGGAGACAGGAAGACCAGACTACCTTACCTGCCTCCTGAGAAATATGTATGTAAGTCAAGTATCAACAGTTAGAACCAGACATGGAAAAACAGACTGATTCCAAATTGGGGAAGGAGTACGTCACCCTGCTTATTTAACTTATACGCAGAGCACATCATGAGAAATGCCAGACTGGATGAAGCATAAGCTAGAATTAAGATTGTTGGGAGAAATATCAATAACCTCAGATATTCAGATAAGACCACCCTTACAGCAGAAAGCAAAGAGGAACTAAAGAGCCTCTTGATGAATGTGAAAGAGGAGAGTGAAAAAACTGACTTAAAACTCAACATTCAAAAAATGAAGATCATGGCATCTGGTCCCATCACTTCATGGCAAATAGATGGGTGAACAATGAAAACACTGACAGACTTTACTTTCTTGGGCTCCAAAAGCACTGCAGATGGTAACTGCAGGCATGAAATTAAAAGACACTTGCTCCTTGGAAGAAAAGCTATGACAAACCTAAGACAGTATATTTAAAAGCAGAGACATTACTCTGCTGAAAAATGTCTGTCTAGTCAAAGCTATGATTTTTCCTGTAGTCATGTATGCATGTGAGAGCTGGACCATAAAGAAAGCTGAGCGCCAAAGAATAGATGCTTTTGTGGTGTTGAAGAAGGCTCTTGAGAGTCCCTTGGACTGCAAGGAGATCAAAAAAGTCAGTCCTAATCAGTCCTGAATGTTCACTGGAAGGACTGATGCTGAAGTTGAAGTTCTAATACTTTGGCCACCTGATGTGAAGAGCTGACTTTTTGGAAAAGACCCTGATGTTGGGAAAGACTAAAGGCAGGAGGAGAAGAGGACAACAGAGGATAAGATGGTTGGATGGCATCAGTGACTCAAGAAATATGAGTTTGAGCAAACTCCAGGAGTTGGTGATAGACAGGGAAGACTGGCGTGCTACAGTCCATGGGGTTGCAAAGAGCCGGACATGATTGAGCAACTGAACTGAACTGAACTGAAAGGAAATCTGTCAGGTACTTCTGTCACTTTCAATGTGGGAATATAGAAAAACTAGATCCTGAAAGGCAATGAAATTCAGTGTTACTGGAATGAGCTTTCCTCAGGTCTCAGGTGCAGAAGCACAGCAGAAAGGAACCCATGTGGGTAACAGAATGTCTCCCACTTCAGCTTTTTGCAACTATGCCCAATGTGGTTGACAAATTTAAGTCAATGCTATCTCAGCTTGATTTCTTTTATTCCAGTTTCTATAACATTAATGTGAAATATTTTTGTCAGCATAAATCCCAAACCATGGTGTCCTCGTGTTTGTTAATTTAGTCACACTGAAACCTTTCATTTCTATAATAGGATCGAAGCTTTAATCTTCATAGCTTTTGTCAGATAGGTGGGCAACTATGTAATCACATGGGAACAAAGCTACAAATATACAAAGGATGAAGCTTTGACCTTTCCTTCTATTTTAACTTGATTTAAAAGTCTACTTACTCCATGCCACAGATTATTTGGAAGAGTTACCTTTTTGTGAAGCACATAATCTATTTAACCAGCTTTCAAGTAGTCAGATCACATCTCTAGACAATGCTTGGAGCCATTCCTGCCCATTCCCCGGCTGTCCACACAGGGCAGGATAAAGAGCCCGAGCCCTTCCCCTCAGCCGGCAACCAGGAGCAAGAACAGCCCAGGTGGGTTCCTGACATCAGCGTAGGGACCAGCCCCTCCACACCTCCTCCCTCTTCTGAAACAATGCCATCTACTCTGACTACAAGCTCACATTTGAAAAGCCACCCTCCTGACATGTTGTGAAGGCTAGGATTTGCCTCAACCTGTCTGGGGGAGGGTGGGGGGAGGAACGGATTGGGATTAGTTGGGATGAATTTGGGATGAGCAGATGCAAGCTATTAGACATAGAATGGATCAGCTACAAAGACCTGCTGCATAGCACAGGGAACTATATGCAGTATCCTGGGACTAAACCATAATGGAAAAGAACACGAAAAAGACAGTGAAGGACAGAGGCCCCTGGTGTGCTGCAGCCCGTGGGGTCACAAAGAGTCAGACACGACTGAGCGACTGAACAGCAACAAATGGGGTGTGTGTGTGTGTGTGTGTAACTGAATCACTTGGCTGTACAGCAGTAATGAACAACATCGGAAGTCAACTATATTTCAATAAAATATATTTAAAAATAAACATATCTAGGGGAGAAGCACAGAGATAAAAAACAGGACTGTGACTTATTAGCATCTGAAGCCCAGTGAAGGGTACACAGGCATTCCTTATTACACTCCTCTCATTTTCCTGGATGTTCAAGTTTTTCTGTGATTTTAACAAAGAGCCACCTTGAACTGTCCCTTGTTGAACTCCTTCTTTCCACAAAACAGGGAAATAGTAAAATCAAAAGCAAAAAGACCACGACCTTAATTCATACAGCTGCTCACAGATGGCCCTCTGCATCTCAAGGCTCTCACCATCTCCCTCCGCTCCTTCTGTTACTTCTCCTTAAAGACAGGTCCTCCTACTCCATGATCAACCCACTCAGAGCCTAGACAGGGAGAGAAGGCCACCTTCCCCCACGCAAACACAGGACTTCCCCTCGCTTAGAGCAAGTGAACCCGACACGCATGCCATGCTTTCTCCTCTGCACTGCTCCCCAGGGAAAGACGTGCTGGACGGGAACATTCAATAAATATGCATCGTGAGCCAAGCCCGGTTTTGCTGCTGTTGTTCACCCCTGAATCCTCGCAGCTCCATGGACCAGCACACCAGGCACCCCGGTCCTCCACTGTCTCCCAGAGCGTGCTCAAATTCACGTCCACTGAGCCGATGGTGCCACCCAACCGTTCCACCCTCTGCCACCGCCCTCTCCTTTCACCGTCAACCTTTCCCCGCATCAGGGTCTTTCCTGAAGAGCCAGCCTTTCTCATCAGATGGTCAAAGCACTGGAGCTTCAGCTTCAGCATTAGTCCTTCCAGTGAATATTCAGGACTGACTTCCTTTAATATTGACTTCTTTGATATCCTTGCAGTCCATGGGATTCTCAAGAGTCATCTCCAGTACCACAATTAGAAAGCAACAATTCTTATCAGCATTCTTTATGGTCCAACTCTCAAATCTATACATGACTACTGGAAAAACCACAGCTTTGACTATACAGAACTTTGTTGGCAAGTGTTATCTTTGCTTTTTAATCCGCTGTCTAGGTTAGTCATAGCTTTCCTTCCAAGGAGCAAGGGTCTTTTAATTTTATGGCTGCAGTCACCATCCACAGTGATTTTGGAGCCCAAGGAAATAAAATCTGCCAGTGCTTCCACTTTTTGCCTTTCTGTCTGCCATGAAGTGATGGGACCAGGTACTATAATCTTAGTTTTTTCAGTGTTGAGTTTCCAGCCACCTTTTTCACTTTCCTCTTTCACCTTCATCAAGAGATTCTTTAGTTCCTCTCCACTTCCTGCCATTAGGGTGGTGTTATCTGCATATCTGAGGTTGCTGATATTTCTCTTAGTAATCTTGATTCCAGCCTGTGATTCATGTGAATGTGGCTCAGTCGTGTCCAACTCTTTGCAACCTCATGGATTATACAGTCCATGGAATTCTCCAGGCCAGAATACTGGATGGAGTGGGTAGCTGTTCCCTTCTCCAGGGAATCTTGCCAACTCAGGGATCGAACCCAGGTCTCCTGCATTGAAGGCCAACTCTTTACCAGCTGAGCCACCAGGGAAGTTCAAGAATACCAGAGTGGATAACCTATCCCTTTTCCAGTGGATCTTCCTGACCCAGGGATCGAACGGTGGTCTCCTGCATTGCAGGCGGATTCTTTACCAGCTGAGCTACCAGGGATGCGATTCATATAACCTGGCATTTCGCATGATGAACTCTGCATTGAATTTAAATAAACAGGATGACAATATACATACTCCTTTCCCAATTTTGCACCAGTCCATTTTTCCATGTCTGTTTCTAACTGTTGCTTCTTGACCCGCATACTCATGAGACAGCTAAGGTGGTCTGGTATTCCCTTCTCTTTAAAAATTTTCCAGTTTGTTGTGATCCACACAGTCAAAGGGTTTCCCATGGTCAATGATGCAGAAGTAGAGTTTTTTCTGGAATTCTCTTGTTTTCTCTATGATCCAACAAATGTTGGCAATTTTCTCTTTGGTTCCTGTTTTTATTAAACCCAGCTTGAACATTTGGAAGTCCTCAGTTCATATATGAACTGGCTTGAAGGCCTTGTTCTAGGCAGCGGCAATAGAACAATAACAGGGCCATGCTCAAAGACCTCTCATTTTAAGGAAGGACCACAGAAAACAAGCAAGCCAAGAAGGAAAACCAGGCAATGACCACACAGTGTGGACAGTGGCAAGAGGAGCCACGGGGCAGCGTGTCTGGGGTGTTCTCTGCACGGTGATCCGAGCACCTCTCGCGGGAAGCTCCCTGTCTAATCCCTTTCAGTATTTGATCTGAATCTATCTCCTTTCACCAATTTTCTTTCAGCATGTATTTGACATGATAATACCTTCCTCAACGAGGACAAGGTCTCGTCTGCTATTTTTCTACGAAATCTTCAATAAAAATGGAGACATGCCTAACACTTATCGAATGTGCATTAAATGCTGAGTGCAGACCTCAGGGTCACACATGCAGCAATCTGCAGGTAATGTAATCTTGGCAAGAAGAAAAGGGCAGCTGGAGAAACTGAAGCCTGAAGGGGAGACTGAGTTAGCAGGTCACGGAGCTAGGATGGGAACGCAGGCAATCTGATCACGAAGTCCACACACGCTCGCAATCCTATAGGCTGCCTGCCCTCACTACAGAAAAGAGCTCAGAAACATGTGGTTCTTTAATAATGAGGAAGCAAAATCACTACCCTGGTGGCTCAGCCAGTAAACAATCTGCCTGCAATGCATGAGACCCAGGTTCGATCCCTGGATTGGGAAGATCCCCTGGAGAAGGAAATGGCAGGTCACTCCAGTATTCTTGTCTGGAGAATCCCATGGACAGAGGAGCCTGGTGGGCTACAGTCCATGGGGGTCACAAAAGAGTCGGATACGACTGAGTGACTGACACACACACAAAATCACTTATAGAAGAAATGATGCAAGCCAGTCATTCATTTTCTTTTGTAAACAAAGCAGAAGGAGACAGGCAGAACACAGAGCAAAGGCTGGTGTGGCCGGCAGCCAACCCTGAGCTCTGAGTTCTCTGGAGGTCTCCGGAGGGGCTGAGACTCTGATGCCATCAGTCATTTTCATCTACTACAGCCAGCATGCAGGACCACCAGGTCCACACTCCAGCTTCTGAATAGACTTCTTGTACTAGGGGGAGATTTCTACATTACAAGCTCGGTTTCCAGAATATAGATGCCAGAATTCAAACCCAAAGCCACGCTTGCATCTGTAATGCAGAATACATCCTCTGTTCTGCCAAGGAGGTATAGTCTTCTAGGGATGGCAGTTGTTAATGAGCAGTGGAAAGCACAGCTCTGTGAGGAACTCCAATTTCCTTCGGATCCAGGTAGAGAATACGGAGGTAACAGGAGCTTCAAGGACCTGACTCAGAAGGGGCATTGCAACTCGCACAGCTGTGACCAGATGGCAGCAACAGTGCCCATGACGTCCAGACCGGCTCGGGCCAAACACAATTGTCTTGGCCAAAAAACACCACTCCTGCTGTAGCCTAACAAACTCAGCTGGATCCTCTGATTCCTGGTCCTTTAATGGGACAGAAGAGGTGCAGGCTGAGCTAACCTGCACCCTGTGGACCCACACCTGGCAAGGGAAGGCTTTCCTGCAGAGGGGCAACGCCAGTCTCAGAATTCACTGCCAGCCTCGCTGCACCCAAATCAGCTTGCCATTCCCATCAAAATGAGACTGGAATATCTTTGATAGTGGAGGGAGATGGAAAGAAGCATTTTGGAGCAAAGCAACAGAGTCTCTGCTATGAGAGAAGCAACAGACATGCTTATGAGCAAAGACTCAGCCCCGCCAAGAAGGGAGCCAGAGGAGCCAGACAGGGAGCCGCTCCAACCACACCCCCCGGAGAGCGCAGACCACCCAGCATGCTCAGAACGCTTTCTAAAAGCCGAGACACCAGGAGAGCGAGCTTGAGTGATTCCACTTGGATCAGGAGAGAGGACACGGACAGCTACATCTTTTACAAATTAACAAGAAACGGAACGAGGGGAGACACTCACAGCCATCACATCTCATCAGAAAATGGTTTGCCTTTAAATATTTATACCAAATGCATTGTAAGAACAAGTAATGACATGGTAAGAACAAACCGACCGGGAGATTCCCAGTGTCATATCTTTCCTGCCAAGGAGGTGAGATGGCTCTTGGTAACTCCGAAGATGCAGGGGGCCTGAGGTGAGAAAAATTAAGGTGTCTTTGCTGTCTCTACCCAGAAAGACTGAAAACTCAAAGCCTGTACAGGGGGCCATTTTCACATTGGACAGCACATTCTGAAACACTTCCAGGCAGCCAGCGAGCACCTGGAAGTACATTCGGGGAGCCAATTATGGCTCTGCTGCTGCTGCTGCTGCGTCACTTCAGTCGTGTCCGACTCTTGTGTGACCCCATAGACAGAAGCCCGCCAGGGTCCCCCATCCCTGGGATTCTCCAGGCAAGAACACTGGAGTGGGTTGCCATTTCCTTCTCCAATGTGTGAAAGTGGAAAGTGAAAAGTGAAAGTGAAGTCGCTCAGTTGTGTCCGACCCTTAGCGACTCCACGGACTGCAGCCTACCAGGCTCCTCCATCCATGGGATTTTCTAGGCAAGAGTACTGGAGTGGCTTGCCATTGCCTTCTCCGAATTATGGCTCAGACATCGTCTAATAATGGGACAGCTCTAGAGCTGCCTGTAAGACATGAAGCTTCAGGCTAATTTTGGCTCATTCGTCACTGGTCCATTATAATTCTGGATTCATTTATTTCCTACGATGTCATTGACTACCTTGGGTACATCTGGCTATTGAGATTAAATTCCAACCTTTGTAATATCTAGGAAGATACTAAGTTGATCATTCTAAAATATGATATATCCTGGTAATTCCCTGTCAAATGAAGCTAAATATTTATTTTTATGATGCGCATTTCTAAAACAAGACTTAAGGCAGTCTAAGATTAAAAAAAAAAAAAAAGACTCACAAAACAAGAATGAAAACGGAAATACGGAGAGTAACGAGAGCGACTGCCAAACACACAGACTGACATCATTCTCAAAAACACACACTAAGTTTGCCTTCGAGCTATCTACCAGCTAAAAAACATGTGTAAGTTTCCATAGAAGAAAACACTTCCCTGAAATACATTCTTAAAAGAAGATCTACTTTAGTGTGTTTAACTGAACCGTTTATGCCTTAGGTCCTCATTTAAAAGGACCTCATTCATCTGGCATGTGGGACAAGAGTTTTCAACAGAAATTTTGAAATAGTTGTCATTTGTCTTCACGAAGGTCTTCCCTGTAACAACACTCAGTAAAAGCCAAGTACGAAAAGAAGTGAAGTCGCTCAGTCGTGTCTGACTCTTTGCGACCCCATGGACAGAGGAACTTACCAGGATTTTCCAGGCAACAGTGCTAGAGTGGATGGCCATTTCCTTCTCCGGGGAATCTTCCCAATCCAGGGATTGAACCCGGGTCTCCTCCATTGCAGGCAGACGCTTTACTGTCTGAGCCACCAGGGAAGCCAAGTACAGCTAATCTTTAATAACTGTTACTTTTTGACAACTGTTGACTCAGTAAAGGTGATGGTAATAGTGGTGAGGGGTGTGTGTGTTTTTGTTTCTTAGGGTTGGATGGTTGGAAGAAGAGATATTAGTAATCTACCTAATAAGATCCAGGCGTAAAACTTTCAGGGGATTTTACCTGCTGTGGCATCAAGTTTAGTTGATATGGAAAGAAACAATGAGCTGCATCTTCACAAATCAGCTCTACCACCATGCCCCGCCAAGGGCCCCACAGAGTCCCCAAGCTTTAGTAACACCTGAAGAATGAGCAATTCAATATCCAGCCTTCCAAGGACAGCTTGAAATACGGACAGTCAGATTACCGGCTGAAGGAGATGTGTGAGCTTTGAGTCGCAAGCAATGGTGACAGAGTTGACTTTCTTTTATGCAAGTGACAAACAGAGAACAATGTTTGGAAGGGCTGAAGAAAGCCACTCACTTCTTGGTTTCATGTGCTTTCTCCAGAAAAACACGCCCACTCAGATGAAGTCTTAATATTTCCTCTTAACCTAAGCCTTGGCTATAAGTATAGACTACAGGGAATTATATAAAGTTAAATCAAGAAATAAGATTAAAAACATAGGGTCCAGTAGTCCAGATGGTACAAAGGATGAACCAGACACACACTGATTCTTCACAGGGAACTGAGCTGCTCCATCTCTGGGACAACACACACATGAGGACAGAAGAAAATGAAAGGAAAAGCCAAACAGCAGGACAGAAATGGAACAGAAAAAATGTACGCCGTTCCATCAGAATGTCATTCAACAGTCTTCCCGTCTACCTCCAATAAATGAGGAAGGCCGTGGGATTATGCAAAGGTCTTAAGCTTTCAATAAAACTTCTTGACAAGTGTAAAATATTAATTCAATCTGTCCAAACAGAAAGAAAATGATTAATAAAAAAGGGTAGGGAGATAACAAGTGGAAATATAAAGTGTCCTCAGGATAAATGAGTTGAGAATCATTCAAATTCTTTCTCCTTTGTGCAGGGTTTGAGGAAGCCCTGCCACAAAATGCTAAGTTCAGGCTAAGACAGAACCATTACTTCGATGTTGAAAGAAAATTTGAAACTTTTCATCGCAATCATCTCAATGGAAGTCAATGATTGCCTCCCCAGGATAGATAATCATACATCTCAAAGGCTACAATGTATGCTGATTATCCGAGGGCCTTGGTATACACCTAAATTCCAAACTACAAGGACTGGCCTTCATTTCTCAATGATCTATTACCTACAGTAGATATCAATTACCATTCTCTGGCAAGGGCTAAATCTTCCTTTCTTGTAACGGAGCTGTTTTAATTGGGGGCAACCTCCCCACTCCTTTTGACAAAGAGAGAATTCAGAAGGGTCAAGGTCTACAGACAATGATTAATGTGACAATTTAGTGATTCTCAAGGTTTCACTCACCATGCTGTGTGAAGAGGTCACTGTGAATTATTTCAATCAAGCAATACAGCTTCTGAATGGTCAGCAAGCCCACGGGAACATTTAGGATGAAATCAGTAAACATTTTGCTGTAAAAGGAAAAACCCAAGAGAGAGAGTTGAAGGATACACCACAAAGTGACCCAACAGAACGCAAGATCGTACTGAGACTGAATGGTCATTAAATGCCACCAGAATGTTGAATGAGGCCCATGATATAATACGGACCAAAATATCACCCAAAAGAACGATGTTTTACGATGTTATTTTTCATTTCACACCCACTACAACGGCCATAATTCAAAAGACCATCAATACCAAGTGCTGGCTAGGATGTGAAGGAGCCGGTACCCTCACACCACGCTGGTGGGCATGCAGCACAGTGCAGCCACTTTGGAATACTGTCTGGCAGTTCCTGAAAATGTTACCATAGTTACCATCGGACCCAGCATTTCCACCTCTAGGAGTATACACAAAAGAAATGAAAATATATATTCCACACAGAGCCCTGTGCATGAATCAAAGAAACGTTACCCACGACACAAGAAAAATGGAAAAACTCAGATGTCCATCAACTGATGAATGGATAAACATTTCACCCATTTAAAAAAAAAATTAATTTCTGACATTCACAGACCTTGAACACATTACACTAAGTGAAAGAAGCCTGTCACAAAAGGCCACATATTGTGTGACTTTATTTATATGAAACGCCCAGAAAAGGCAAACCTAAACATATAGAAAGATTAGCAGTTGCCAAGCACTGGAGTGGGAGTGGGCAGTGACTCTTCACGGGCACGAGGACTCTTACTGGGGTGATGAGACTGTTCTGACGTTAGATTATGGTAATGGTATAGAAGTCTCCTTCGGGATGTGGGAAAACAAGATGTGTTCAGTGCAGGAAGTCTATTAACTATAAATGTAATGCTGAATTCTTTTAGAGCTGTATGGGTGTGTGTGTGTGTGTGTGTGCACGTGCGCACACGCACACAAAGGATAACTGGAAGGATCCAGATCATCATGGAATCACATAACTTTGAGCTATTCTTCTCTGTGAGTTCCTCTCTATCATCACAACATGACTCAATCTTCTAAAGAGGGAAAAACACATCCATAATTTGCAAAGTCATTCAAGAGGAACCCATGCAGGCAGAAAGAGTCATGGGCCCAAGAGCAGACAGCACTGGTCCTGGGGAAGGGTGGGGGTTTCCAGGCACAAGGCACACGCACCAGTTGTGAACATGGATGTCACCCCTGTAATGAGCGAAGACCTGGCCCTTGAACCCCAGGAAGACAGGCCCAGAGTGAGGCCATGACCCACCCAACCTCAGCTCCCCGTTCATCCCGTTTTCTCCATATCTGAGGTTCTCAAACAGGGGCGTTCATTGGAAGCACTTGGAGGGATCTTTGAAGCCAAATGGCTGGACCCCACCACAATTTCTAATTCAGAAGATCTAGGAAGGAGCCCAACATTCAGCAAGTCCTGGGACCCGCTGGGGCTGCTGTTGCCTGGACCACTGTCTTGAGAGCGGGGCGCACAGAGACCCAAGGGGGCAGACACGGTGCCCAAGGGCCCGTTTGTCCCTCCTTTTCTCATCAAGCGCCTGTTAAGCTAGAACTGGCACTGTTGGTGCCTGGGGGCCGCAAACAAATATGTCCACACGGGACACTAAATCCTTGGCCACATCATCAGACACGAGATGATTCATGAGGCGAGCAGCTCCCCAGGAGCCCCTCACCCCTCACTCCCAGGGCAGGAGTGACCTATGGTGGACATAAACCACAGGAAGGATGACTTCTTTTCATTCCATTTAACCACCCAGGGGACACATGGCCCTTTACCAATATTTAGGTGGGCTTTTCTGGCTGGTCAAATGGTGCCATCACCTGGGGATAAGTTTACCGTATGAAATGTTAAATCAAATTGTCGGCCCAGGTTCAACGCATGAGGCAGGGTGCTCAGGGCTGGTGCCCTGGGATGACCCAGGGATGGGATGGGGTGGGGTGTGTGAGGGGGGTTCAGGATGGGGGACCCATGTACACCTATGGCTGATTCATATCAATGTACGGCAAAACCCACTACAATATTGTAAAGTAATTAGCCTCCAATTAAAATAAATAAATTTTAAGAAAATCGAATTAAGGATCAGACGAGAACTGTGCTGTGAAGTCTGGGGTCACAGAGGCCATGCACCCACTTGCTCAGACACCTCTTTTCCAAATGCAGTGGCGTCTGCATGGTATACACCTCAGACTAGGTTTAGACAGGGATGATGGTGACACTGAACAGTGAAAGGAAGGATTCCATCCCCAGCGTGACTCCGAGGCCTGACAGCCAATGTCCACTGCGCCTGGAGTTTGGTTTGGTTTGGTTCTGGTTTTAGCATAACCTGAACTGACAACCTCTGGCTCCTCTTTCTGAGGTTCACTGCTCTCGGTCAGGAACCCCCTGGAGAGAAGCTGTGTGCAGGAGGTGAGACACGAATATTAAAGTTCCTGTGTCAAAACGTTTGGGTGCTGAAAACAAAACCCAAACCCAAGAACCACCTATTGAATTTTCAACTCTAAAGGATGCAAAATGCCAAACTTGTATTATTTATGTGTGAAGCTAAAATTAATCTTCTAAAGAAACTACTGTGACTGTTGATAGATGATTCCTTTTTCACATAAAGACATAATGAGCTAGAACATGTTCCAGAAGGATCCAGGGCATGGACCTATGTGGGCATGAGCCAGAACCCTGGGCATCCCATGAAATAAAGGAGGCCAAGCATGGTACTTGGGAAGCCTTCGCCCTGGGTGCTTCCTTACCTGAGCTCTTTGGGATCAAATACCAATTTCACATCGTTGACAATAGTTGGCAAGTATTTCAGCGCTGCCCCCTGCAAACCAAGAACAGAGAAGAACGTTGGCATCAAGCAGCTTGGCAAATGTGGATACAAAGTTGCAATCACTATGAAGAACCAGAGGCATGTCAAGAAGGCAACGCTTTCCAGATGAGAAGCTGATGGTTAAACACAGCAGAAATATAGTGGGTAATAAAAAGCCTCTGATCCACAAACAGTGGAGACCTGTTACATGGTCATCCTGACACATAATAATAACCACAGCCTTAGCGAAAACCAAGACTCTTTGCTTGCTCACTGAATGCCTGCGAAGTGAAAGTTGAAAGTCGCTTAGTTGTGTCCGACTTCTTGCGACCCCCACGGACTGCAGCCGGTCAGGCTCCTCTGTCCGTGGAACTCTCCAGGCAAGAGTACTGGAGTGGGTTGCCAATGAATGCCTATACTGCGCTAATAAGCTTTTCTGTGATTTTCCCCTTAGCTCTAAGGAAGTTGTAGCAGAAGAATACCTGTGCCCTCACGCCATCCGATTCACCACAACCTCACACTGTCAGCAATTACAGTGACGGCCTTTGTTCCATTCCAGAAATGACTGCCTGGATATCTAGGTCTCTTAACTTGGAATCATCCTCTTCTTTAGTAACTTTATTTCCCATATTCATATTCCATATCTTCTAGGAAACCCATACTTTCAAAAAATAAAGTGATGGGAATAACAATCGATCCTAATACATGCCCTGCACTATGCTGCTGCTGCTGTTTTAGTCCTTAAGTCATATCTGACTCTATGCAACCACATGGACTGCAGCCCGCCAGGTTCCTCTGTCTGTGGGATTTTCTAGGCAGGTTGCCATTTCCTCCTCCAGGAGATCTTCTTGGCCCAGGGATTGAACCCATCTCTCCTGCACTGGCAGGTGGATTCTTTACCACCGAGCCACCTGGGAAGCCCCTGCACTGTGCTAAATCCTTATATATGTTATCTTTAATTTCAACATAAATCCTACAGGGAGTTTGCTGCGTTGGAAGGCAAGGTAACTGACAATGGGGATGTTAATGACTTTGCCCCTGATCACACAGTTAGTACTAAGCTGAGCTAGAATTAAAATTCAGTTTGGTGGGGGAAAAATATATACCCAGTTCGGTGGGAAGCCAGAGCCTCAGTGCTCATCATTTATAGCTGGTTGGGGGAAAGTCCTGGAATTTTAGAGTCCTGACCCCGGCTGGGATTGCCCCCGACCCCTGCCTGTCATTCTAAAGGATTCCTTCTATCAGGCTGGGCCGCCCCTCCTGAACAAAATGGAGGGGAACAATTTTCATCCAAATACCTCCAGGAGCTGCAATAAAGCTCAGAATCTAATTGAAAAGAGCACTGGATGAGCAGACAGGGCCACACCCATTACCAAAAACAGTTGTCAGCATTGTTTCCCAAAAGCAAGTAGGCAGAAACCCATTTTACAAAGAATACCCTGAGTACACATGGTCAACTGATTTGCAGCAAAGGGCCAAAGGCGCCCCCTCCGCCAGCACCAAACTAAACTCCTTCCATACCTCACTCCCTATGTAAAAATTCACTTTAAATGGAACTTAGATCCATAGATCTTCTATTCTAAAAACTAAAATGGAAGAAGATACTTGTGAATTTGGGCTAAGCAAAGATTTCTTTCACATGACAATAAAAGCATAATCCATAAAAGAAAAAAAAATAATCAATTATATGTCATCAAAATAAAGAATTTCTGCTCTGCAAAAGAACTTCTGCTAAGATAACAACAGATGAACCACATACTAGGAGAAAATAACAGCAAATCACACATATAAAGATTTATATCCACCATATACAAAGAATTCTTAAAACTCAATAATAAGAAAGCAATCTTCCACCCAAAATATGCCAATGATTTGAAGAGGCACTGCTTACAAAGAAGATCCATGGATGACAAATAGGTATGTGACAAGCTACTCAGCATCACTAGTCACCAAGGAAACGCAAATGCAAACCACAAAGAGACACCACTAACGTCTACTAGAATCACTAAGCCAAAACAAAATATAAAACAAAATATCTGACCATACCATGTGCTTTCTGCAGATGCTGCAGGTCTGAGAGAAAACTGGGTCTGCAAGTTTGAGAAAATACTCCCCATGTAGCCCAGCAATCACACTCCTGAGAGTGGCCCCACGGAAATACAAACTCAGTTCAAACAAAACCTTGTATCTGAATGTTTACAATTACTTGAAATTGTCAAAAACTAGAAACAACATAAATGTTTTCAGGAGGTGGGTCCCTGCAATGGAACACTACTCTGTCATGGAAAATATTAAGACGCTGTTACATTTGACGCAGATGAGCCTCGAATGCATTCTGAGATGTAAGACAAACTCAAAGCTTCAAACTGATTCCATTTTTAGAACATTCAAGAAAAGGCACGACTAGAGGGAGGGAGCACACCTCAGGGGCTTCCCCGGGGATGGAGTCTGGGGGAGAGCATATCACTAGCGAAGGACAGAAGAAGGCAGGGGTGGGTGGAACTCTCCTGTATGACTAGGTACAAACTACACATTTGTAAATGAATAAAAATAGATTAACTGGAGGGATAGCCATGAAAAATGCCTGAGAGTCTCTTGGAACTTTTAACACTGGTGTCCAAGAGTTAAGCGGTCAGATTCAAGTAGCTTCAAAGATGAGTTCAGGATTCCTCTGGTGTCACCTGTGAATTTTCTGTAACTGCCAGACACTTCTCTAGGAGCTTGCCTCTCCTGACAATAAGCCCTCAGCATGGCCAAACAGGAGAGGTCTACCACCAATGCCTTTCACAGATGAGAAAGTGAAGCCGTTTGCCAGGTTGTGTGTGGAGCCAGTCTATCCACCTCCAGGGTTAAGAGTGAAACCATCCCACAAAAGCTTCCACGCTCCACAGGCAAGACGCTCAAGGACAGGGAAGCCAAGTTTCCCTGTCAGTCTGCACTACAGGGCTTTGCTGGAGGCTCAGTGGACAAGAATCCACCTGCCAATGCAGGGGACACGGGCTCAATCTTTGGTCCAGGAAGATCCCACGTGTCTCAGAGCCACTAAGCCTGTGCGCCACAACTGCTGAGCCTGTGTTCTTGAGCATGGGAGTTGCGACTACTGAGCCCAGGAGCCGCAGCTACTGAAGTCCGTGTGCCCAAGAGCCTATGCTCTGCAACAAGAGAAGCCACTGCAATGAGAAGCCCCCATGAGCAGCAGTTAGAGAAAGCCCACGCGCAGCTACAAACACCCAGCACAACCAAAAATAAAATACAAATACATAAATAATTCGTAAAAAGAGTCTGCCCTTTTTCCCCAGCGGTAACCCCGTCCTTCAATGCCGGCCAGGTCAAGGAATCCCAACTCTCTGCTTCGAGAGGCAACTTCTGAAAAGAACCTTAAATGGAAACAATTTCATTCCTGTTTCCGAAGTTCTGCTTCAACTACCTCGGAGTTGCTTTGAAAAACTGAAAGATATTTATTGTGACATTTAATAATAAACGCTTGCACAGCTGACTGCTCAGGCCTGAAACTGTCTTGTCTAGTTTGTGAGGGTCCCCGGGGGGCGAGGACCCATCGGCGCCACGCTTTTCATCCTGAACCCCACGAACCAGCATCTGCCTGCCGCAGGTGATAAATACCAGCTCCCAAGGACCGACAGACAGGGGTAAACAAGGCAGGCCTTCGTGGTCCACCCTCGGCTACCAAGGGCTCCCGGGCATCACATTAATCAGGCTCCCGAGGGCTCCGCCACCTGACATCACAGTGACACCCACAGAGGGAGGGCCGGACTCACTGTGACCCCCAAATGCTGGTTAACAGGGCATCCTGCTGGGTGACCTGGCTCCCAGTGACGTCATGTCTCAGTTTTTTAGGATGACAGAGATCAGAGAAGAACATAAACCCACATCGGTCCTGGAGAACACAGCAAGGAAGGGCAGACGGAACAACATGAAGGCGGGGGGTGTCTCCTCTGCACCCCATCTCCAGCTCCCCATCTCCGGTGGTCCTGGGCTCCACGTCACCCTTCGATTTGCCGTGGTGACCACATCAGCCTCTCTCCTCTCCTCCAGCCCAACATCCCAGCCCCTCCCCGCTCAGCTCACCTCCACCTTCAGGGGAAACCAAAGCCCTCAGGAGAAAATGCAACGGGGCGGCGGGGAGGGGCAGGGGCCCTGCCCTCCACTGAAGACGAAACAAGTCTTCCTGGACGCCTGGCCTCTGCCCATGCCTCCAGGCGAAGGGAGGCAGCACCCGGTCCCACGGAGGGGACCCCCGCCCGCCCCACCGTCTGCTCAAGGGCCACCTGCGTTTCCCACCGTGCGCTCTGCAGGGGGCCCTTCCCGTCACACGAGCGCACACCCTGAATCCACCCAGAGCCCCACGCCCCGCACCTCCCTGCCCTGCACAGACGGCTCCCAAGTTGAAGGCTCAGTCCCGCCGCCCCGCAGGCTCCCGGACCTGCACTCAGCCCCACCCGACCTCCATTCCTGCCCGGCCCCGGGGATGCCAGGCCCACCCGCAGGTGACTCCCCGCGACACTGCTGTGACCCCTCACCTCCCGGGTCAGCCCCCGACCTCTGTCCCCGCCCTTCCCTTAAAGGTGGGTGTCCTAGCTGTCCTGTTCTAGAGTTTTCGCCTCTGTCCACATACCCCCCGGGAGGAACGCCCTCCATCCAGTTTGACTCCTAGTGTCTGTCTCTGGGGCCACCTCTCTCCTGAGCATCTCACAGACAAACACACACACACACACACATACACACTCAGCAGCCGCTGGGTTCAGGGCAGCATCACAGAAGCTGCAAACTCCCTCCCTCAGATGAGACCCCACCCCACTCCCTGAAGCTCCAGTCTCAGGGCACTGCACCCTGAAACTCCCAGGTCATAGCCTCCTGCTTTATCTTCCCTACAACCCACTACAACCTACAACCCACTTCGGACCAATCACAGAGCCTGGCAGATCCTCCTGATCCCCCTGCCTTTACTGCTTTCTCCATTCTTAGCGTTCCCACCCTGGCCCAGGCCACTTCTGTGTCCCTCTGTCAGGAAGCCACCCCCTCCCAAGGGAGCTCCCACCGACACTCTGAGCCCCTCAAGATCATGGCCCACTCACAGCGGGAGCCGCTTTCCTAAGTGGCAAGTCTAACTGACATCCGAGGGCATACTGCCCTGCTCCTGACCACCTAGCAGCCTCCGAGGCCTGGCTCCACCTCCTCCCCAGCTGTCCTGGTCGGCGGCCTCTAACTCCACCTGCAGGACACTCTCCAACCACATGGAGCCTCTCCCAGTCTCCCCACTGTCCCGGGCCCCTCTGCTAGCTCCGAGGCTGTGTCCATGCTGTTCCCTTTTCCTGGGTCACTGTTCCCATCACTCCTGTCCTTGCCCCCAAACAGAGTTACCTTGGTGACTTCTCGGTCCTTAGCTTAGCCATTGTTTTCTCCAAGGCACACAGATTCCAGGTTAGGCATCCAGAAAAATCACTCAATGGGCTGTGTGTCTGTCTCCCCCAGACCAGGGCCCCACAGCTGTGGTCTGCCCGAGGGCCCCGGACACAGGAGACTGACTCACTAACTTGACTCACCCCAGGACTCACTAACTGACAGCTGTTTAATTGCTTAGCTGTGTCCGACTCTTTGTGACCCCAGGGACTTTAGCCCCTCCACGCTCCTCTGTCCGTGGGATTCTCTAGGCGAGAATACTGAAGGCGGTTGCCATTTCTTTCTCCAGGGCATCTTCCTGACCCAGGGGTCAAACCTGCGTCTCTTGGGTCTTCTGCTTTGGCAGGCAGATCCTTTACCACTGAGCCACCAGGGAAGCTCCACTAACTGACAGACCTTTGCACAAAAGCACCTTCATCTTCAAGACTCTCTACCTCTCTGCTTTCCTAGCACAGAAATGGGCCATGTCAGCTGATACACAAAATGTATCCCCTCCAGGCTGACCAGCTGCCAGAAGAGGCAGGGCGAACCCTGAGGTTGCCCTACCCACCCCGGGCAGCCTGGCTCTCCTGAAAAAGCACATGCCATTGCCCACTCTCGCTAAGGGCCCAGCCAGCTTTGCTTTGCCCAGTTCTGATATTGGTTCTTTGACTCTAAGTGTTTGGGTTTCTGCTTGCGCCTGCAGAAAAAGGCCCTGGGCTCCACGGTGGAGTCTGGCTGCTCCACTGAATTCAGGTCTCTTTCAAGTGCGCGGGGCTGCAGCTTCGAGAGCCCCTTGAGATATGA
The DNA here is from genome assembly GCF_049115385.1 of Moschus berezovskii. Lineage (NCBI taxonomy): Eukaryota > Metazoa > Chordata > Mammalia > Artiodactyla > Moschidae > Moschus > Moschus berezovskii. The sequence continues at coordinate 92,513,479 of NC_142471.1, read as the reverse complement.
GCTCCAGGCAGACAAGGTGGGGCTCCTGCCTGTGATGGAGGCGGCTGGGAGGAATCTCACCTGCAGAAGATACCTCCAGAAACAGAATTTCCCAGTGCAGACAGGACAGGGAGGCAGGCGGCCGACACCCAGGAGCCAGGGCCCAACCCTGGACAAGGACACGGACTCCGGGTCAAGCTGTTGCCTACGCCACATAGTGTGTGGACTCAGGAAGAGGGCTTTCCAGACACCTCCCAGTAGGAAAGGATGCAGGTTAATAGTGGCTAACGGGGCAGACTCCAAAGACTGTCAGGAGAGTGTAGGGTCCCCACAGAGATGATGGGACACCCCCAACTCATCACAAGTGCTCACAGACGATAGCCAGGGCCACCCCGGGGTGTGGAGGCCAGAGAGCATGCGGCTGTGTGCAAATGTGAACACACAAACCTTCAGGGGGCCTTCCCCAGCCCTCCAAGGCAGGGCGGGTGGGTTCAACCCCTAGCTGGGGGAGCTAAGACCCACACACACCTCAGGACCTAAGAAACCAAAACATAAAACAGAAGCAACAGTCTAACAAACCCATTAAAGACTTTCAAAAAATGGGCTGAATCAACAACAACAACAAAAACTTCAATGTGCAAAACTCTCCATTCAGTGAAAACCTTTATAAAGTCCTGATTAAAGTGGTAAACAATGTGCAGAATCATTTGCCAGCTCTCAGAGACAAAGGATAACAGGAATACAGAGGCCTGGGGAGGTCTCTTCTCTGCTGTTGTTTTCTTTGCGTTGCTTTTGGTAAATCAGTTTCTTTTTTAAACAAAGTCTTGCTCAGAATGCACAAGGCTGTTTTGGATGGGAGGGGAGAGGCCAGGACCCCACCCAGGCCCTGGCGAGGGTCGCTGTGGACCATCTGAGGGGCAGCCTCAGTCCCCTGAGGGTGAGGGGCGGGGACGGGACAGGGCCTCTGGGATGCGCACAAGACACAGGGCTGAGCTTGGAGGAGGGTCTCTTCCTCCATGCCCTCTGAGGCGTGAGCTGGGGACCCCATAACCTGGGCGAACACACCCCCGGAATGGGGCCTAAGCAGGCACAGAGACCAGCACAAGAGAGGAAAGCAGACGAATTCACTGTCTTCACCTTTGCGTACTCGGCTCCTGCTCTTTAAGTCATCACTGAACTTATCCATGTTTGCTTTCTAAGGAAGTTTACTTCTTCAGATTTGACTTTAAACATACCTAAATTAAGGAAATGGCAGCTTAAGTTCTGGCTGGCATTTCTCTTTGAACTTGATAAGGCTTTGATCTGTCCATGTGAGGAGGGACTCTAATTCTAAGTGTATTTGGGCCTCAGACAGGTGAAAAAAGTGACCCACGGACACGCTGAGAGCACACTCTTGAATCGTCTGCAACTTGGGCACATGAAGGCTTTAGGTAAAACTGCTCAGTTCAGTTCAGTTCAGTCGCTCAGTCGTGTCCGACTCTCCGCGACCCCATGAATCAGCACGCCAGGCCTCCCTGTCCATCACCAACTCCCGGGGTTCACTCAAACTCATGTCCATCGAGTCGGTGATGCCATCCATCCATCTCATTCTCTGTCGTCCCCATCTCCTCCTGCCCCCAATCCCTCCCAGCATCAGGTGAGTCAACTCGTCGCATGAGGTGACCAAAGTATTGGAGTTTCAGCTTTAGCATCAGTCCTTCCAATGAACACCCAGGATCGATCTCCCTTAGAATGGACTGGTTGGATCTCCTTGCAGTCCAAGGGACTCTTAAGAGTCTTCTCCAACACCACAGTTCAAAAACATCAATTCTTTGGCGATCAGCTTTCTTCACAGTCCAACTCTCACATCCACACATGACCATGGGAAAAACCATAGCCTTGACTAGATGGACCTTGGTTGACAAAGTAATGTCTCTGCTTTTTAATATACTATCAAGGTTGGTCATAACTTTCCTTCCAAGGAGTAAGCGTCTTTTAATTTCATGACTGCAATCAGCATCCACAGTGATTTTGGAGCCCAAAAAAATAAAGTCTGACACTGTTTCCACTGTTTCCTCAACTATTTCCCATGAAGTGATGGGACCAGATGCCATGATCTTTGTTTTCTGAATGTTGTGCTTCAAGCCAACCTTTTCACTCTCCTCTTTCACTTTCATCAAGAGGCTTTTAGTCCCTCTTCACTTTCTGCCATAAGGGTGGTGTCATCTGCATATCTGAAGCTATTGATATTTCTCCCGGCAATCCTGATTCCAGCCTGTGCTTCTTCCAGCCCAGCGTTCCTCATGATGTACTCTGCATAGAAGTTAAATAAGCAGGGTGACAATATACAGCCTTGACGTACTCCTTTTCCTAAAACTGCTAATTACCACCAAAACCTATAACAGGGCTCCCCGTACCACTGAGCAGGGACTGAAAAGCTACAAGACACAGAGAGAGATAAGAAGCAAAACTGGGGCCGGTGGCAACGCCGTTTCCACCTCTGTGAGGGGAAGCTCGCTGACTGGGACCACACACCCTGGCCAAGCACCACAGTCACCTTTTCCCTGAGCTGTTTTGTGACAGGAGGTCCTGGTAAGGAACACGGAACTAATAAGCCACTGCCGACCAGAAGAGTTCGGGAAAGGCCAAAAGGAGACGCCACACGTCCAACCACCTCCCAGAATCCTTCTCGTTGGCATCCATCTTGGCTGGACAAGGCGGGCACCACCAGGAAGGACCCTGAGTCAGAATGACTGGCTAAGGACAACCCAGAAACTAATCCAATCACCATAAAAGCCGAGACTGAGAGCCACATGGCAGAGCAGCCCTCCTGGGTTCCCTTACCCTGCTGCTCTCCTCCTGGGCGCACCTTCCCAATAAAGTCTCTTGCTTTTTCAGCACGTGTGTCTCCTCGGACAATTCATTTCTGAGTGTTAGACAAGAGCCCAGTTTCAGGCCCTGGAAGGGATCCCTCTTTCTGCAACACTTGAATTTAAAGGACAAGCAAGTTGCTGAGTGTCCCTCTTAATATTAACATCCTCACTTAACACCCAGGCAATCAAGAACCTATGGTACCCACAGACTTACCGTGTGATCCAGGAATCCCACTCCTGGGCATTTAGACCAATAAAAAATTCTAACCCAAAAAGACGTGCACACTCGTGTTCACAGCAGCACTGTTCACAACAGTCAACACATGGAAACAACCTAGACGCCCGTCGCCAGATAAGTACATAGGAGGACATGGTGCACACAGTGGGATATCACTCATCACCAAGGAAACGAAACAATGCCATCGGCAGCAACACGAATGGACCTGGAGATGGTCACACCAACTCAAGCAAGTCAGACGCAGAAGGTCATTTATGTGCGGAACCCAAAACAAAACGATTCAAAGGAAAGTGGAAAGTGTTAGTCGCTCGGTCGCGTCCGACTCTGTGACCCCACGGACTGTGGCCCAGCAGGCTCCTCTGACTGGGGGATTCTCTAGGCAAGAATCCTAGAGTGCATTGCCATTCCTTCTCCAGGGACTCCTTCTGACCCAGGGATTGAAGCCAGGTCTCCTGCCTTCCACGCAGATTCTTTACCACTTGAGCCACCAGGGAAGCCTGATACAAAAAAACTTACTACAAAACAAACACAGACTCATAGAAAGCAAATGTGTAGTTACCAAAGAGGATGAGGGAGGAGTAATTTAGGAGCCTGGGACTAGCACCCTAGTCTGTATAAAACAGATCAACAATAAGGGCTTTATAGCACAAGGAGCTATATTCAGGATCTTATAATAACCTACATGGAAAAGAATCTGAAAAAGAATATACATACATATATATGTGTGTGTGTGTATGTGTATAACTGAATCCCTATGCTGTACACTTGAAACTAACCCAACATTGTAAATTAATTATATAATTTAAAAGAGAGAAAGAGAACCATCTCTGAGAAGGGTAACAATAAACTAAAATTTAAAGTTTAAAAAAAAAAAGAACTCATGGTATTGCAACTCTGAAGAAGCAAAGTGTGGTCAGAACTGAATCAAATGGATGGAAAACACACTAAAACGAAAGTCCTAGAGAGAAAGAAATGAAACGCATAAAAGAACTATGAAATGGCAGGAAATGCTTAAAGTTTTCTAACTGCTGAAATACTTCATGTTAAAGAAATTACATTTTATACTCTTCTCTAAGCAAATTTAATTGTCATGCATCTCATAAGAATGCCAACTTAATCCAAACTGTAAAACAAAACAAAAAAATGTATTTTCCATCTAGTATTGGTTTAACGTTCTAAGTGTCTCTCTGTCTAAAAATATTACTACTGATGAAGAATAATAGACACTATTTTAGGGTAAAGTTCAGGCTACATTATTCAGCATAATTATTTTAATTAAACCCATTAGCATATCTTTATATAAGATTACAAGAGCTATCGGTGATACAAAATAAGTTTTTCTTGAATAATGTATGAAGCAATTATTAATTTACATATTTCTCCAGAAAATGCATAAAAATGATTCCATTTGGACGTTTTAAGTTAAAATACAGTCCACAAATTCTCCTTTCAGACTTCAACATTCCATCTTTGGAATATGTGGGACATGACCAAAGAGGCTCTGAAGAACCAGGCTCAGAAGCAATTAGCAAACTTTAAGCATTTCCTGCCGTTTCATCGGAGAAGGCAACGGCAAGCCACTCCAGTACTTTTGCCTCGAGAATCCCAGGGACGGGGAAGCCTGGTGGGCTGCGGTCTATGGGGTCGCACAGAGTCGGACACGACTGAAGCGACTTAGCAGCAGCAGCAGCAGCAGCCGTTTCATAGGTCTTTCAGTCGTTTCACTTCTTTCTCTCTAGGACTTTGGTTTCAGTGTGTTTTCTGTCCATTTGATTCAGTTCTGACCACACTTTCCTTCCTCAGGGTTGTGAAACCATGAGTTCTTTTTTTAACTTTCCTGATACAGATAAGTGTAGTAAGATCAGTTCAGCCAAGAGGTACTTCTGGACCAGAGCTTGCATCTTTCATAGGGAATAAATTAAACAGAGCAGATGACTGGACATGATGGCTTCATGCAGTTAAATGATGGAAACACACTGGAGAGATTCAAGAATGTGACAGTCTGAGCCACAGTCAGACACATAGAATCCAGAACAGAAAGGCAGACAATGGCAGTGACGGCTTCTGTTCCTTACACCACATTCAATCAACACTACCTACATCTTCTGTGTCTTAACTCTAAAAATACCTCTTCTCTTTGTAACCAAGCTTCCTTGAGGCAGACTCTGGTCTTTCAAATAGCATTCCCCATCTCAAACACCAACGCGTCGGTTCATGCAATCCTGAATGACAAGTGAGCAGTCAGAGGAAATCACTAGAGGAGTGATTCATGGAGCAGTTTCAGGTTTAACTATCACAAAGTCCAAACCAAAAGGTTAACGAGGAAAGCATTCTTCAGTGAACCCAATGCAAGCTCCTACTCTTAAAAATCTGTTATGGCCAATCATCATGAAATGGTGATCAACATCACTAACCATTAGTGCAAATTAGCCTCAGTGAGATGCTACTTCACAGCCATAAAGATGGGTACTATCAAAAAGCCAAAAATACCAGGTGTGGGCAAACACACTGAAACTCTTGTGCACTGTGGATGGGAATGGGAATGGTGCAGCCATTAAGGAAAACAGTGTGAAGGCTCTCAGGAAATTAAAACTAGAGCTACCATATTGCTGTTCAGATGCTAAGTCAGGTCCAGTTCTTTGAGACCCCATGGAATGCAGCATACAAGGTTTCCCTGTGCTTCACTATCTTCCAGAATTTGCTCAAAATCATATCCATTGAGTCAGTGATGCCATCCAACCATCTCATGATCTGTTGCCCCCTTCTCCTCCTGCCCACAATATTTCCCAGCATCCAGGTTCTTTCTAATGAGTCGGCTCTTCATATCAGGTGGCCAAAGTATTGGAGCTTCAGCTTCAGCATCAGCCCTTCCCAGTGAATATTCGGGGTTGATTTCCTTTAGAATTGAATGGTTTGATCTCCTTGCACATCTTCAGAGACGTCACTTTACCCACAAAGGTCCATGTAGTCAAAGCTGTGGTTCCTCCAGTAATCATGTACAGATATGAAAGTTGGACCATGAAGAAGACTGAGCACCTAAGAGCCGATGCTTTCAAGTGGTGGTGCTGGAGAAGACTCTTGAGAACTACCATATGATCCAGCAATCCCACCCTGGGTATTTATTCAAAAGAAACGGAAGCAGAGAATGGAAGAAGCATAGATACATCTCTACTCACTGCAGCTTACACACAATGCCAAGAGGCGGGAGCGATGCAAACACCCATCAACAGACGGATGAAGAAAGAAAATGTGTTGGTACACACCATGCACCGTAGTTCAGCCTCAAAAACAGAGGCTATTCTGATGCATGCTACGAGACCGATGAACTTGAGGGACATTATGCTAAGTTGAATAAGCCAGTCCAAAAGGGCTGTATGATTACACCTATATCTAAAGCAAACTCACAGGAACCAAAAGAAGGATTGTGGTGGCCAGGGGCAGGGGCTGGGGAGTGGTTTCTAAGGGGGACAGGGTTTTACGTATTGCAAGATGAAAACCTTCTAGAGATCTAGTGAATATAACTACACCATTGAACTGTATACTTAAAAACTGTTTAGATGGGAAATTGCATGTTACCTCGCTTTTATTAGAATTAAAATGAAACAGATAAAGAACTTGTGATGCCTCCCCTGGAGAATATCCACAGTGAGGAAAGGTGTCACCATGCTTCTCACAGGTCATTTTCACTGGGCATGTCCACTTTTACGACCCCTGGCTCCAGCCCATCAAATGTCAGGTAACCTTACACAGCACACACACACACATATTCAGAGAGACTCACTGTCACAATCAAATGATGTCCCTGACTTTCCGAAACAGCCCCTGGTTAAGCACCACCAGGTTAGACAGGAGCCTCCCTCCTGTGTGACGGCATCACAAATGGTCCCCAGCAGGCAGAAGCCCTCAGTCCTTCCATCAGTCTGGCCAGACCCACACTGACCCTTCGGGCCTCTGGAGGGAGGAGCCAGTCCCTCTGCGCTACACAAGGGTGCGCGCACGGATGGGGACCATAGGGAAGCAGGGGCCACATGCAGCACTGCTCCGTGCCCTCTCCCTCCTGGAAAACTCAGTGGTTAAGCCTCACTCCTGGAAAGAGCTCCTACACCTGTTTCATCCTGGTTCCCCCATTCTGGGCACTCGGGATCCCAGGAGAGTTTGGTCAAGGACGGAACAAACTAGAAGACAACAAAGGGCCGGGGGAGCCACCCTGACTCAGGAAGTGAGGCCAGGCTGAGACAGTCAGCAGAGCATAGGGGTCCCCAGAGCAGGCGACCCAGTGGCAGGACCACGCAGCACTAAGTACAAGGCAAGAGACAGAGAAGGGGACCTGTTAGCACCTTCCAGAACAAAGCCTGCTTCTTTGGAGGCACTGTGCTCTCCTCAGCCTTCTAAAACCCATTTGCTAGGAACTGACTCATGCAAAACAGAGGAGTCTTACCAGAATCTCAGCAAGAACAAATCCGAATTAAATTATGAACTTTTTTTTTTTTCACTTTTTACCAGCACAGTCACATAGCGAGGAGGCCCAGCAAGAAGGTGGCGATCCTTTGAATAGGCCTCCGCCGCCTCCAAATTGGTGAAAATTGGTTACCTGTCTAGACAGTTTCCAGGAAGCAAAGCATGCCTTTCAAATGATGGCGATTCTCTGAAACACGCTTGAAATTCAGAGAGGAAAATGGTCCGTTCAGAGCATCTTAAGGGCTGGCACCACAGCGAGGCAGTTTGGAAAACAGCGACAAAGGACACGACACATCACCCTGTGTTCTACTCATGCACTGAAGGACTCTCACGACGGAGACTCAGAGGAACATGAGCGGGTGGGCCAACGGGCCCAGCAGAGAGGGCGGGATGCAGGAGGGAGCCTGAGTCTCTGCCCTCCCAGCTCCTCCCACTGCTCCCGAGCCCCAGGCTACCCCAACTACCCCCAGAAAAACCATCAGAGGTGACGGTCAAGGCTGTGGAGACACTCAGCATCAGACGCCGCCAAACAGGTAAAGAAAGTCCTCTCGCCGAAAGAGAGGAAACCGTGAAACAAACAAGGGCCCGACACTCAGAGCCAGACTCTCCCTTCTACTCCCGCCCTAAGCCCACACCCTGCACACACGAGCTGCCCTGTACCCAGGGCACACACCAGCCTGTAGTGGGTGGAACTATGTCCCCTCCTCAACAAAACATGTCCCACTGCTAACCTCTGGGACCACAGAAGCAAGCTTACTTAGAAATAGGGACTCGGCAGCTGAAATCAAATTAAGATGAGAGCACACTAGATCAGTTCAGTTCAGTTCAGTCGCTCAGTCGTGTCCGACTCTTTGCGACCCCATGAATCACAGCACGCCAGGCCTCCCTGTCCATCACCAACTCCCGGAATTCACTCACACTCATGTCCAACGAGTTGGTGATGTCATCCAGCCATCTCATTCTCTGTCGTACCCTTCTCCTCCTACCCCCAATCCCTCCCAGCATCAGAGTCTTTTCCAGTGAGTCAACTCGTCGCATGAGGTGGCCAAAGTATTGGCGTTTCAGCTTTAGCATCAGTCCTTCCAATGAACACCCAGGATTGATCTCCTTTAGAATGGACTGGTTGGATCTCCTTGCAGTCCAAGGGACTCTCAAGAGTCTTCTCCAGCACCACAGTTCAAAAGCATCAATTCTTCGGCGATCAATTTTCTTCACAGTCCAACTCTCACATCCATACATGACCACTGGAAAAACCACAGCCTTGACTACACGGACCTTGGTTGGCAAAGTAATGTCTCTGCTTTTTAATATACTATCTAGGTTGGTCATAGCTTTCCTTCCAAGTAGTAAGCGTCTTTTAATTTCATGGCTGCAATCAGCATCCGCAGTGATTTTGGAGTCCCAAAAAATAAAGTCTGACACTGTTTCCACTGTTTCCCATCTATTTCCCATGAAGTGATGGGACCAGATGCCATGATCTTTGTTTTCTGAATGTTGAGCTTCAAGCCAACCTTTTCACTCTCCTCTTTCACTTTCATCAAGAGGCTTTTTAGTTCTTCTTCACTTTCTGCCATAAGGGTTGTTTATTTATTCATTGGGTTTCCCAGGTGGCTCAGCAGTAAAGAACCCTCCTGCCAATGTAGGAGACATGGCTTCGATCGCTGGGTCAGGAAGATCCCCTGAAGAAGGAAATAACAACCCAGTCCAGTATTCTGGCCTGCAGAATCCCACAGACAGAGGAGCCTGGCGGGCTACAGACCATGTGGCCGCAAAGAGTCAGACACGACTTAGCGACTACACCACCACAAGCTGGAGGAAAAGAGAGAAGACTCTCAGAGTCTTCAGAGAGAACGTGGCCCTGCAGATGCCTCCAGAAGCACGACAGAACACATTTCTGAAGCTTTAAGCCATCCAGATTGTGCTCATTTCTTAAGGCAGTCCTGGGAAATGAACGCACCTCCCACCCCAGGACCAAAGGAAAAGACCTCTCCCGCTCCCTGTAGTGAAAGACAAAAGTGGACTTTTATTTTCCATCTGTCTCCAACCAACAGTTTTGCAAAATAAAATTAAGATGATTTTCCAGTAAACCAAAATGCTTGGATGACACAGCAGCGTCCATTACTGCAGACGTCTGTCAGCATTTACTGTCAATGCTCCTGCTGATCATGCTCGGAGGAATAAACCGTGCACGGGCAAGGGTCTGAGACCGCCTGCTTTGAGTGACACAAAGAGCAGCAGGTCCAAGCACCCACCCCCTCCCCCAGCAGGAAGAGGGACAGGCCTTGATCAGGGATGACAGAGCCAGGATTCCACCTTTCCAGGCTTGAAAACTGACACATCCTTCCCCACCTGCCTCTCCAGCACACCAGTATTACCACTGTGGTCACTCCAGTATTTATGGTCTCGCCAGCCCTGTCCAAGAGAACTTCTTGCAATGCTGGACACAACCTAAGCTACTCTGTTCAATGTAAGAGCCACTCAGCTCTAGAGTACCTGAAATAAGCCTAGGGTGACCAAGGAGGGGAAATGTTAGCTTTATTTAAGTTGAAAGGATTTACATTTAAATAGGGCACTCCAGAGCCCAGAGACACACCTTAGCTGCATCTGGCAATCTGCTCCTTTTATCCCAAAGTTGGCCCCTGAACCCCCGGGGTTGGGGCAGTATTGATGTCTCTTGGTTTCTCCCAGAGGACGAATCTTGTGAGAATTAAAATGGGAACCTGCAGGGAAGAGGTCTGATGCATGGCCAGTGCTCAATCATTTCCTGGAAGACAGGGTTCAAGCCTTCTTGGCCCGGGGGCCCTCCCATGTCACAGGTTCCACAATTTAGGAGGCTGTAAATAATACTGATGTTGCCATCTTTGATTAGGAATGCTGGGTTTTGACAGGAAGCCCTCCTGGAAAAATATATTTGTTGTGATCTCTAACTTCTCCAGATTGATTTGCTGTCCCGTGACTCTGACCTCACGTGTCGTCCCCTTTGTTCTGGACACCCCCCTCTCCTGCTCAGGGAAAAACGCTGTGTGAACTTGAACCCCTTGGGCCTCGAATCTCAGTGAAGATCCTAGATGTCCAAAAACAGCAAAGACAGCCCTGCATTTGTCCTAGAGAGAAAGGTTTCACATAAAGAAGGAGAGGGCATCTTTCCACATCAACTTGCACGTGTAATTCAGGAGTTCATACAAGAAAATGAAATGCCCATTCCTCAAGGAATTGAAGAGAGTTATCGTATGACCCAGCAGTCCACTCTCAACTCTCTCTCTGAAGAACAGAAGCAGGGGTTCCAAGAAAACCGTGTAGCAGAATGTTCATAGGAGCAGGATTCACGATAGTCAAAACGTGAGAACTAATGTCCACCAGCCGATAAATGGATGTAGTCTATTCATAAAACAGAAACGTGATTCTGCCATGAAACCGAAGAAAGCACTGACGGCTGCAACACAGGTGAGCCCTGAAAACAGACTAAGCAGCCAAGAGGCAAACAGATGTGGGAAACAAACGCCGACACCAAGGCAGGGGAAAGAGGGCTGGGCTGGGCTGGGAGAGTGCAGTCGACATGCATACACTGCTGACGTTAACACTGTGGATAAAACAGGTCCATGCAGTAAAGGCTACCGTCTTTCCAGCAGTCACATACAGTGTGAGAGTCGGACCATAAGGAAGGCAGAGCACCAAAGAACAGATGCTTCCAAACTGTGGTGCGGGAGAAGACTCTTGAGAGTCCCTTGGACTACAGGGAGATTAAACCAGTCAACCTTAAAGGAAATCAACCCTGAACACTCACTGGAAGGACTGACCCTGAAGCTAACGCTTCGATAGTTTGGCCACCTCGTGCAAACAGTCAACTCATTGGAAAAGAGCCTGATGCCAGGAAAGACTGAAGGCAGAAGGAGAAGAAGGCAACAGAGGATGAGATGGTTGGATGGCATCACCAATGCAATGGCATGAACTTGGGCAAAACTCCAGGAGATGGTGAGAGACAGGGAGGCCTGGCGTGCTGCAATCCATGGGGCAGCAGAGAGTCGGACACGACTTGGTGACTGAACAACCATAGCAATAACAGGTAACTAATGAAAACCTACTGCAGAGCATAGGGACCCCTACCCAGTGCTTTGTGGGGGCCCACACTGGAAGGAAATCCAAAAAAGGGCGATGTATGAATGTGTATTGCTGATTCACTTTGCTGCACAGCAGAAACTAACACATTACTGCAGTAAAAAACATACCCCAATACTCACTAAAATCCAATAAAAATTTTAAAAAAAGAAGCCAGACCTAAGAGGCCATACACTTCACTGTGTCACCTACAGGACATACCCAAAACAGGCACATTCTCAGAGACAGAAGACGATGAGAGGTGGCCAGGGGCTGAGGGAGGGGGTAACAGGGAGTGACTGTGATGGGTCTCCTTCTGGTGAAAATGCACGGGAACCACACAGCGGTGACGGTTTCACAGTATCATGAATGTACTAAGTGGCCGCCTTCAAATGGCTAAGACGGTAAGCTTTACGTATGTACATTTCACCACCAGAAAACTAACTGAAAATAAAAAAAACGAATGTGCTGCTCCCTACCCCACCCCCACCGACCATAAATGGCACACAGGACCGCTCTTTACTGACTCAGAGGCACTGTCTGTCCCTCGAGCTGTAACACGGGGGACTGACCCTCATGATGGTTTCCAGCCGAGACAGACCAGCACCCTGGAAACAGCAGGGTGCCTCAAACTTCCTCTAAAATGAGGCATGAAATCAGTCACCGCAATGATGATTCCAATGTCACTGCCTGGTTCTCCAGGAAAGCCACATCTCGCCTGAAGCAAGCCACCACCAGCTCTTTAATTAAAGCAAAATGTGAGACAATCGCCAAAGCAGAAGTCCACGGAAACCAGGAAGGACAGGCACGCAGACATCCCAACACCGACCATTGTCCTGAAACATCACCCCGGAGACCCCTTCCATAGACCCTTCCATAGCTGCGTCTCGGCAAACAGTGACGACGCAGGTCAGAGGATTTAAACCACGCACATCCAAATTAAGAACTCTGTAAAAATGTACTCAGAGGCAGAGAAAGGGGGATTTTTGCCAATGCTGCCCAAATAAAGAAAAGCTCAGGGTTAGGTAATGAAAAACATTTCCGCAGGTCAGTCTCTTCTTCTCCAAAGGAAAAGTTGGTCGGGAAGAGTAATTATGGCTATACCAGACACCAGCTCGGGGCGACGTCTCTCCTGGAGACCCGACTGTCTGGTCCCCTGCTCGCCCACTCGCCCCTTACCCCCAAGGCCACCCTGGCCTCTTAGCCAACCATCCCCGTGGCCTGGAAAGGCAGGGCCAGCCTGGAGCCGGGACGCAGGCAGCCTGCTCCCCTGGCCGAGGATTACTCTTCTAGAATCTTAGATGCGGGGTGCCTGACTTCTCAGTTATCCTGAGGTTCCAGAACCGGAAGAGGTTCCCCAGAACCGGAAGAGGTTCCCCAGAACCGGAAGAGGTTCCCCAGAACCGGAAGCATGCTGGCATCGGGGTAGACAGAGGATCAGAAGGAAACACGGTGGGGGCACAGAGGCCGTGAAAGCAGAAAAGGAGGCTGGGGGCCGCGAGCAGCCAGCAAGGCAGGGGGTTGCTGAGGAAGCCGTGGGTCCCTCCATCCTTCTGTCTGCGTGGAAGAGGGGCACGGAGAGGAGCTCGTGGGCCTGCTCCAGGAACACAGGGGCTCAGAAGGGACGGGGCCCCAGGACAGGGCTCCATGGGCCCAGAGGAACAGGCTCAGGAGGAGGAAGGCGTGGAGAGACCAAAGTGGGTGGAGCCCAGAGGACGAAGGAAACCTCAGCAGGGATGCTTCCGGGAGGCGGGCGGGGCAGGAGGCAGGGCAAGGGCCTGGACCTCGGCAAGATCCCTTCCCCTGGGCGGCGGGTGAATCGGGGTGAGGAGGCGGCTAGGAGGTCAAAACCCAGCTCAGGAAACTCACCGGTACTTGCGGTTACAGGGGTGAGTCAACAGGGATGTTGTAGGGCCCATGGACCAAGTGACTTCCAGAAGCCCCGGACCAAGGTGCCAGCAGGCGGGCACCCCCTTGGCTGGTAGACAACTTCCTCCTCCCAGTGGGTTTCCTATGTATCCATACTTTTTTTTTTTAAGATTTTTTTTTAATGTGGACCATTTGTACAGTCTACTGAATTTGTTACAGTGCTGCTTCTGTTTCAACACTGGAAGGCGGAGTCTCAACCACTGGCCCACCAGGGAAGTCCCTGTCCATGTCGGTTCCCTCCTCTCACAAGAACCTACGGGAACAGGGCCACCCTAACTACCTCACTTCCCCTTAACTGCCTCCCTAAAAGCTTCGTCTCCAAATACAGTCATAGTCGGAAGGACTCAGAACAGGACTCAGAACAGAGCTTCCAATATGGATTTGCTGGCTACACAACCCAGCCCAAACATACTGTTACCTCTTCTCCCTTCTTTGTGCAAATGTACTTGTTTATTCATAAAAAGATGCTTTTTCCTCTACTTAATGGAATTCTCATTGTCATAAGTTGTTCAACAGAGAGCAGAGACAAAACCTCTTTCAAAAGAAAGTGGGAAAAGCTCAAAATCTGTCAACAAATGCGCTCTTTCAAAAGTACGTTCTCCAACCATCCCCACCCCAGCCGCAGAGTATACAAGCTCCCATCAGGACCACACACAGATCGCTGGCGCCCTGGCCTCTGGCAACGGCACCTCACAGGTCCCTGGGGAATCAGTCCTGGTGATTAGAGCCCACGAGTTATGAAACATCAGACTTGGCATCCTGAGGCCAGAGAGTGTGCTTCTGCTCATGAATGAAATCACCACAAGGCGCCCAGCACCTGGCACGTGGGAGAGGTTGGCACATTGGTGGAAGGAAGTGCAAAAGGTGATCATGGCAGGGTGGAGTGGGGTGGGGGGTTCTGTCTAGTTCCTGCTGGTTGCTGGACAAGACAGAGAACGAAATCCAGAGCAGGCTGATGTTCTGGAGAGCAATGCCATCCCCACCTAGGAGCAGATGTCATCTGGATGTCAGGACCTGAAGAGCTGGCCCGGGGGCTGTAACGGCACACAGAGCAGGCGCACAAGGGTGCTCTGAGGGTGACAGAAGGGCAGACCAAGAAAGATGGCCCCTCTGTACACAGGGCCCTTCTGCCCACTGGGTCTGCTCACTGGCCCTCTGCTGCCCTCCACGCCGGCTCAGGAGCCCCCATGAACTGGGACCAGTGAAGTCACTCAGTCGTGTCTGACTCTTTGCAACCCCATGAATTGTAGCCTACCAGGCTCCTCCATCCATGGGATTGTCTAGGCAAGACTACTGGAGTGGACTGCCATTTTTCCTTCTCCAGGGGATCTTCCCGACCCAGGGATCGAACCGAGGTCTCCCACGTTGCAGGCAGACGCTTTCCCCTCTGAGCCACCTGCCTGTGTCCAGTTCTGCCTCCTGCTGTGTGCAGGCCACCTCCCAATAAGTGGGCTGGAAGGTTCTCCCTCCTGCTCGCTCCGCCATCTGCACCCGCTTTGCTCAGGGCCTCCTCCATCAGGTCGAGGCACCCACAGCCCTGTGGTACTCCCCAAAAGATGCCGATTCAGGGCTTTCCCCGGGAGAGCAGGGAGATGGTGCCCTGCGTCCCCTACAGCCCAGCAGAGCCTGCAGAGCGCTCCGTAGATACGGCTTCCATCACTGCAGAGACACTCCAGGTGGGCCAGGTGGCTCAGTCCCTTCTCTGTTGAGCACCTTCAGGGACCTGGAACTCCAAGACGCCCAAGTCCCAGCTTCTTTCCCAAACACATGAGACAGCCACTGCCTGGCCACTCCCTGACGACTTATCTACCCCCCAGCCACGTTCCAGCCACATTTCTCTCCTTCCAGATTCCAGAGAAAGCCAGGTGGTCCCCCATCTTCCCCTTGGCATCTGCCACACCCTGCTCCCTGACTCACTCACTGAGCCCTTGACCGGGCAGCTGAGATGGCCCAGCACTGGGCATCCAGTCTTCCTTCAGCAACACACACAGACGCGACCCAACACCAAGACCAGGGCGAGCGGGTCCATGACCTACTGTGAATGCCACCGATCTGTCCACCTGGCCAGGCTATGGAGCACCGGGCTGTCAATCCAGGTATCCTGTGACGGAAATTGGCAGATGTGATGATTAACTCCAATCAGGTGACTTTATTCAAAGGAGACCATTCTGGGTAAGCTGGGTGAGCTGGATCCAAAGAGCTGAAAGATGTGAAGAACATAACTGGGGCTTCCCAGAGGAAGGGAGACGTCTCCCTGAGCACCACAGTGTCAGCTCGTGTCCCAGAGTTTCCAGCCCACCCTACAGACTTGACTAGGCGACCCCATGGTCAGGTAAGCCAATTCCTTGCAATTCACAAATATATTAACACACCCTGCTGGGACTTCCCTGTGGTCCAATGGTTAGGAGTCGGCTTGCCAACGCGGGGGACGCAGGTTGGATCCCCAGCCTGGGAAGATCCCACATACAGCAGGGCAACTAAGCCCGTGAGCCCCAGAGCCCACGCCCCCCAAGAGAAGCCACTGCAATGAGATGCCCACGCACCACTACCAGAGGAGAGGTCCACTCACTGCAACTAGAGAACAGCCCATGCAGCAGTGGAGACCCAGCACAGCCAGAACTAAATCTAACCTTTTGGAAACATCTACATACACCCCACCAATTCTGTTTTCAGTGGACACGGGACTGACACATCTCGGGCACATCTCCATCAGAGCCCTGCACGGACGTGCCTGGACCCCTTGGACCAAGATCAACAGGATGGGAAGGGCCTTGCCTAGCTCTGCTGGTCATCCCGGCCCCTGCCCCTCCCCTCCCCCGACAGGACACTCGGGAAAGAACGGTGGACCAGAAGAGACTGGTGCTCAGTGACCACACACTAAATTAACAAAGGGGGAAAACCAGTAAGTGCTCAGCCCATTGACAAAGGCAAGCACCCCTGCTCCAACTGACTGAGTCACTCACTGACTCAGGCATCCGACCAGAACGCGCCGATGAGCAAAGATGAGTTAAAATTCCAAAGGGGATGCTCAGCAAAGCTCTTGAACCCTCGGGAAGAAACCTTTCAAGCACAGGGCTTTCCTTTTTAATAGCTTCGACTCCGGAGGAAGGTGCCATCACTGACCGCTCAGTGGACGGTCTGTTTCAGGCCTGAGGACCTCCGAAGGGGATGCAGTTAAGCCTGAGAGTCACGGGAAAAGGCAACAAACACAAATTCACTTCAACCGACTGCCCTCAAACCTGGCTTCAAACCCATTCTTCCAGGTAACGCTGAAAGAAATGAGATGCCCCTCTCGCGTTTTCTCTCCTAGGTACAGTTCAGATAAATTGTTAGCACCATAATCGTTGTTACTTTCAGATGCAATGACAGGAATGATAGATCCATTTGAACCAAAACAAGAGTTCATAGAAGGACATAAAGCCAGGGCAAAATCAAAAAAGCAATGTTGAGACATTTAATAAAACCATAAACAGTAGTCAAGTTAACAGCTTTTAATGATTTTTGAGGGGTATGTTTAACAGACGTGGGAGGGACAGCCTCATTTGCAATCATGAAAAAAAATGGTATTTTGCTCCTGAAGAAGACCGTGCCGTGCCGGCTGGCAAAATGGACTGAAGGGCAGAGAAAAGAGCAGAGCAAACAGTAAACAGTGCGGTAATGAGCGAAAAGGACGAAAGCCCCAACCTGCAATTTGTTTAAGGTTTGTTATGTGAAGACTCCACAGTGCGCCTGCGCAGACGACAAATGAAATCTGAGGCACTTGATGGCAGCTCACTGGCTACCAAGTTAAATAAACTTTGGAATGAATTTTACAATTACACTTCTAATTGCTGCCATCAAAACAGAAAAACCTGCTAGCTTCACTTGGCATTTGTAAAGGATGGTTTAGAGTGAACTAGAGAAAACTTTGGGATTAAATACGAAAGCAACTGCAAGAAAATAATGACATTTATTGGAAAATAAAATGACATGATCATCAGAGAAAACAAAATAATTTCGGCTCTGGATCTTCAAAGGTCTGGAATTTGACAAACACAAGAGCGTATAAAAATAAAGCTGTGAAAAAGAAAGCTCAAGATGAGACTCCCCATTTTGTCCAACATGTGTATTGATAACCAAAAGTCATTTATCTCTTTTAACGACCAATGAGTACCAAAATTATTTTGGATCTACTTAACACAGATGGCCCTAAATGACGCAAATTTTTAGCTCTCTAGTGCCACTCGATTTCATCAGATGAACTTCTCAACAGCTTGGCTGTGATCCCAAACCCCACAGAACCCTTGAGAAAGAGGGGGAGGTGGCAATGTTTCTTGGGAATGGAGTCTGCAAACTAATGTTCCCTCACTGTCTTCACATTCAAGAAGCCCCACGCCCACCCCTGGTCAAGCTTTTATGGTTTCTGGAAGAGTGAGCACCCATGAAAAAATCTGAGGCACCGGATGGTGGCTAACTGGTTATCAAGTTATAATTTGGAGTGAATTTTACAATTACACTTATAATTACCACCATCAAAATAGTAATAGAAAACCTGCTACCTTTCACTTGCCATTTGTAAAGGGTGGTTTAGAGTGAACTAGAGAAAACTTTGAAATTAAATACAAAAGCATGTGTGTATGCTTGTGTGCAAAGTTGTTTCAGTTGTGTCTGACTGACTCTGCGCAACCCCACGGACTGTAGGCCACCAGGCTCCTCTGTCCATGGGATTTTCCAGGCAAGAATACTGGAGTGGGTTGCCATGCTCTCCTCCAGGGTATCTTCCCAAACCAAGGATCAAACCCACATCTCTTATGTCTCCTGCATTGGCAAGCAGGTTCTTTACCTCTAGTGCCACCAGGGAAACCCAAATACAAAAGCAAGTAAAAGAAAAGAATTACACTCCCCTCCTCAACCACAATCCATCCTAACATCTCCAGGAACCAGCCCCACCTCTCCCCAAGATAGGTCTACAGAGCAATTCCGTTCCCTCCCCCATCCCCATGAACACCATGAACTGAATCCCAGCATGAGTTTCGGGGACTTGATCAACACCAGGATAAATGTGACAAAGCAATGATCCGCCTTATTTGATGCGGTAAACACCACAGTTTCTCAGCATCCGGTAGAGAAGGTGTTTCCGTATGCTGCTGGGGAAATGACAAGCCCATCTTCTGAAAACTCTGACAACTTTGGCAAGCATCCTGTGAACCTAACATATGTGTTACATGAAGTCCCTGCCCAGTGGCCAGTGCTCCAAGAGTGGTTGTCCTTCCACCCCAGCCATGTTCCTGCACTTTCTGGAGGCTTTTGGAGTACACCATGAACACCTCATGCTGTATCCACTCCAACCTACCCGGCTGTGTGGAACTTCCTGTGAGTCAGCTGACCCTGCACGTAAGACAGTCCCTCATTTTCAAATGAGAGAATTTCAAATTTTGGCCAGTACAAACATATATCCTTTTATAGACAGAGTAAAAGTCAAGTGTCTAATACTTCATTAATTTAACTATACATGCCTATATGTAATAATATCATGAAATGGCAACCCACTCCAGTACTCTTACCTGGAAAATCCCATGGACGGAGGAGACTGGTAGGCTACAGTAAATGGGGTCGCAAAGAGTCGGACACGAGTGGACGACTTCACTTTCAATTTCACTTTGTCCTCTCTCAGATTTCAAGAAATTATTCTATATTAACTTTAACTTACCTCTTTGATATCAGCGTCTTAATCATCACCAGTTTTGGTCATCATTTTACACCAATCTAAAACACTTACAACATGCAACTCTTTACAAACCACAATAAATTTGTTCCCAAGCCACACGTCCCCATTTACATAATATATAATTAGAAGTTTCATGCTTTAAATTTACACGTTAAGTATATATTCGTGATCTTTCATAATCTCTGCAATGCAACCAATTACTCTATTTTCTAAATGACCATTAAAAGACTTTATCACAATGACAACATTTGAGTTCACACTAGCAGAAAATGGCAAATGTGCTAACTCCTTTGCTTCTCTTCTATCCATTCTATCAGGTAACTCGTAAAAATATGGCAAACTAGCATCAAGGTTTCTGGCTAATGTAGTTTAGTATTTTATTTAAACAAAATAATGAGAATGATGTATTAGAAAGATGTTCTTAGAAAGAATATTACTTAACGTCAAGGATTGGGAGGCAATTGTGGGGTGCAGAGAGAGAGGCTGTGATACTGAAGAGAACAGGCTGGGCTCCTCTTCCTGAATGTAGGGACCTCTTGAGATCCGGTTCATAGAACCGCACAAAATTTCCTCCAACCTCCCCACGTCCCAGGACTGCAGGGGCCCTGGTCCTTCTCACTGGGGTCCCCTTACACCCCCTCAGTCACTCAGGACCTCTTGAGCCAACACCTTCTAATTTTTCTGCATCTTCAGCATCTTCATATTATCTGGCCTTGAGCTGGCGCTGACAAACACTTGTTGAATGGAAGCATATGTGAATAACATCACCAGAATGCTTTTTCAAAAAACAAAAGAGAGACATAGTAGCAAGACTTTGGTAGAAAGAGATCTGAATTCAAAAGTCCTAAAGACCTGTGGGCACCCTAAGGTGACCCACCACCGTGCTCCCACTTTCTTTCTTTCTGAAAGGCGCTAAGTCGTGTCCAACTCTTTGCAACCCCATGGCTATAGTCCATGGAATTCTCCAGGCCAGAATACTGGAGTGGGTAGCCTTTCCCTTCTCCAGGGGAACTTCCCAACCCAGGGATTAAACCCAGGTCTCCTGCATTGCAGGCAGATTCTTTACCAGCTGAGCCACAAGTGAAGCCCCAACTAGACTGTAACAAAAGAAGGAAAATGGACATAAAGAAACGGCTTTAGAATAGACAAATATTTTAAAAATTTAGATCTGTTTCCTATTATGAGATTGAGGCCCTGCTTCTCTAGGAAAGTCAGGAGGTCCTGACTTACGTACATGCAGGTACAGAATGTTTATTTTTATTGTTGTTTATCACTAAGCCAGTTCTATAAGCCAGTTTTATTATTGTTTATCACTCAGTTCTCTGCCCCTGATTAGAATGCAATGCAGCTTTGTATACACCCCCCACTCCACGTCTTGACCACTGACACAGATCTCCATGCCTAGAATATGGCCTGGCAGATACAGGGGCTCAAAAACCTGGTGAACGTAATTTTTTGATCAGTGGCAATTTCTTATAACTCGCCCATCAAATTCTGCTATTGTACAAAACCACCCTGGAAGCTACGCAGAAAGAAAGGTCAAGAGTATCAAGAGTAACAAGGGTTCTTAACCTCCCTCTTTTCTACCAAATCTTCCTCAAATTTCAGGCTGCTCTAAGGCTACCCACTCCATTATTCTGGCCTGGAGAATTCCACAGACTACAGTCCATGGGGTTGCCAAGAGTCGGACACGACTGAGTGTTTTTCACTTCCACCTTCACTTTCTCCACACTTACAGAGTCCAGGGGTTGGTGGGACAGGTTGTTAAGAACAGACAGGGTAGACAGGGTCTAACATGCAGAGATAGATGCAGAGGATGAGGAACAAGCCAGGAATCAAAAGGCAGAGACTTCCTAGTTTCCATCCCAACTCGGGCTAAAGTAGCCTCGGTGCCCTGTGAGCTGCCCCAGGCTCCCACCTCCCCACGCCTTCATGAGGTCAAATGCCTCTGGTCAACATTCTTTTGCAGAATCCACCTTTTTCTCACCTTTTCAAGATTGTGTCCCCCTGATGGGTATGGCAGGGGGCACCAGGAAATAGGCCGGGGGTGGGTACTTTGCATAGAATCTACTGGAGCATGTGAGATCTATCCCTTGAACATGGAAATCCTCGCAGAAACCCACGGAAATCCAGGGCAAACTAACATCCTGGGAGACGGTAACTTGTGTCCTGATCTCACTGATGTATGATACAGTTAACACAAAGTGGTCTCTCTGCCCTCCCATCTCAGGAAGGCAGCTCCGCTGTGCTAAACAGAAGACCACACCTACAGGACCATTAGCAGCATGTGTAGTTTCCCATTTAGGTTCCCAAAGAGAAGCCGCTGGACATTGTGAGGATAATAGCCCTGACCCCATTATGCTCCCAGATCCTTCAAGGGAGAGGGTCTTCTACACGATGACCAAATTTAACATGCTGCTCAGAGAGGGGCTTTGGATCAGATGTCTTTCCTTAACAAAAAGTGAAGACAGAATTAATGGTAAGAAGGTAACCAGAAGCGTCCCCAACCCAAGGCATGCAGCAGAGAACATACACATTTAGCCGAAAGTGACTTTATAGCGGACTTCCCTGGTGGTCCAGTGGTTAAGAATCAGCCTGCCTGTGCAGGGATCAGTGGTTCCGTCCCTGGTCCAGGAAGATTCCACATGCGCAACAACTGAGCCTGTGCACCTCAACAACTGAGCCAGCGCTCTGGAACCCAGGAGCCACGATTTCCGGAGCCCACATGCCTAGAGCCCCTACTCAGCAACATGTAAAGCCAGCACCACAAGAAGCCTGCGGGCTGCAACTAAGAGGAGCCCCCACCCGCCACGACTAGAGGAAGCCCAGGCAGCAGCAGAGACCCAGCATGACCGCAAGTAAACACGTTTTTTAATTACTTAAAAGATGGCTTTATACATTATCTTCCTAGCTGCAATGTGTCACATTCACACGCCACTGAAGAACTAGTCATCTATAAGTGGTGAAACACCCACAACATGGCCAGGAGACGACTGGGTGAAGGAGTTAAGAACAAAGAGGATGGAGGAGGTTTAAAAGAAGAGCACTATTTAGTCATCCCCTGAAGGAGCGCATGGCAACTTGCTACTCCAGCATTCTTGCCTAGAGAACCCCTTGGATAGAAGAACTTGGCAGACTACAGTCCATGGGGTCACAAAGAGTTGGACACGACTGAAGTGACTTAGGACACGCACACAAAAAAATACAGAAAGCTCCAAAAAGCAAAACTTGAATGTGCTGCACCCCAACAAATATTGACATAGCATTTACATTGTATTTACAACTATTTACATCTCATTTACATTGTATTAGGTATTACAAATAATCTAGAGATGATTTAAATTATACAGGAGGATCTGCTTAGGTTATATGCAAATACTACACCATTTTACACAGGAAGGAATTTTTAGCAGCCACAGAATTTTAATACCTGAGGGGGTTTCTGGAGCTAATTCTCTGCAGATACCCAGGGATGGACTATGAATGGGATTTGGAAAGATTTAGATTCATTAAGAATACTGATTTTTTTTGGTGGCAATATAGCAAAAAAGGGAAAATATTTCTTAAATCTAGACTCACCATTCTGCTTATGACAAGTGCCAGTAACTGGATATTGTGATCAGTAAAACAGCTAAGAACACTGCCAGAAGGTTAACAAAGTACAAAGGAATGGATGTCGATACTTTATTTTTTCCTATGTCATAACATAATAAAGGGACAGAAAAATTACTCAGCTCTAAAGCTTTAAACAGCTTCGTAAATATTTTAAGTAACTTTTAATGGGCTTATTCCTTTTCTTCTCTGTATCATAGGAATCTGTTCAGAAGATTAAGAAACCACCTTAGGAAAAACGGGAAACTGGATTCACTCATCATCTTCCATTTAGCCTTTTATATGACTAAATAGGGATATCATTTATAATCATATCCATTATAAAGAATTCAAATTATTCCACCCTGCTTTACTGTCTATCAACAGGAAGTATACTTCCTCACTATGAAGTCCAGTTAGCGTGTTGATCATGTCATTAACTTCCACTGTAATAGCCAAAGCGTTTGTCAAGTCCAAGCAGTGAGGTCAGGAGCCAACACAAAGAAGGCAGTGAGAGGTGGGATGCAGGCACAGGGCACGCTAGAGAAGGAGGGGCCGCAGAGGAAGCAGGGAGCTCAGCGCGTCTGGAGGCGTCCCAGAGAGTGCCGGCTCCAGGCTTTTCGCATCTCCGCGGACACCAGCAGCAGGTGTGCTTTCTGAGAAATTCTCTAACCTCCACTTTATGTGTTTGTAAGGTGCCAGTCCAGAGCTCAGATGAAGTCTCGATCTGCAGGACAAGCAGGATATGCGTGCAACGATCGCCGACACATCTGAAGGCCGAGCTTTAATAAAAATGTCGAGTCTTGCAGAGGACTCTGGCAGGAAGCACAGGAGGCCTGGACAAACCGGTACAAGCGGCTGCACCATCAGCTTCCAGAATCTGACTGTCGGGTCTCCGGGGAGAGACAAGGGGAGCATGCATCCCAGGGAGAGAGCTCTGCGTGCAAAGACTCAGAGACAAGCAAAAGCTCAGCACGGCCAGGCAGTGCTCGGTCCTGTCTGAGGCCACAGAGTAGCGAGGGAGGAAGAGGGATGACAAGGGCTCAGAGCCGGTCAGCAGTGGACTGTGGGGCGTGGAGGGGACCGATGCCCTGGGCACGTTCCAGCTCCTTCCACTCCTGCCAGACAGACACTGTCACTTCTTATTCTCCCACATAAGCCTCTATCTGTCCTGCTCGCTGCACGCCAGACCTGGGCAGACACAGACACGGACACTCTGACCCAGCACACAGGCGTCTCCTCCGAGCCTTGGATTCAGGCCAGGAAGTTCACAAGGCTATTGAAGCGGTTCTCCCTGGCAAGGCAGGGACCAGTGCGAGCTCCATGGAGTAGCACAGAGAGCCCCAGAAGACACAGAAGCAGTCGGAAGACAAGTGAAGAGAAGAAAGACCCACGCTGACCCTTGGGTTTGGTCTATTGTGGGGAGAGCTCCCAGGGACACACTCTTTCTCTGCCCCAGGGCCCTGGAAGCAGTGTGCAAAGTCAAGAACTGCCTATCAAGGCAAGAAGCCTCAAATGAACAAAAAGGGTCCACGCGAGTGCAAATCGGCAGGCAGGGATTGTGACACATACAGACTGCAAATCTGCAGGCAGCCACTTCTTCCCGGGTGAACAACGCCCATGGCTCACGCATCATCAGATCATCCTATTCATGCCTCATCAGATCACTATATCTTCTAATAAAAGGATATATAAACGGATGGATTGCAAGTTCTCTGAAAATAGTATTTACTTTGCCAAAATATAGCACCGTGGGTTCAGGAACATTTCAAATAGAGATGACATGTTTAATTCATAGAGAGAGCAAAACCCCATTTAACTACCTTGGGGGGGTCACAGAGGGCCAAAAGTAAGATCACACCAGACTCCGAGAAGGTTATGAAAACAATTATGAGCTAATGAGTAGATGCTGGGAGGGTGAAGGGGAGAGCAGCAAATTGCAGGCTGGCTAACTCTGTCCTCGCTCACGACAGATCGGAGACCAACGGTGTCATTTTAAAAATATTAAATTATTGGGTAAAGAACTCCAAATTCAAACTCAGAATAAATAAAGCTGATTTGTAACAGCCTAGCGTGGAAGACAGGCTGGTAGAGACAGACTCCGCGTGAACGATGATGCGGAATCCTAAGGACCTACTCAGGGTTCCTTCCAGCAAGAATATGCATGCTCAACTCAGTGAGATGCAAGAGTCAGCAGGGCCAGATAACCCAAAGGGCCAAGACTACCCAACCCAACACTCCAGATGATGCAACATTTTCCTATCAGTGAACTAGAGCTGCAGGGAAGAACTTCTCAGGATGGTCAGACATTAACTAGCAATTATAATACAAAAGCAAGTATCAATCAAACTCTGGAGCGGGGGACAGGAGGAAGCAGGGGGCTAAGAGATAGTCTGAGGGAAGAAGGGCAACTTTTCCAAAAATGAAATTGTTATCACTTTCAAGTTTTCAAAGGAAACTAACGCCCCTGTTTCTTGCCAGCATGATACTGGCAAGAACTCAGAACTTCTGAGCTGCTGGAGGACCTATAGTTTTCACTTCTAAAGTCCTTGGGAGAAATCAGGGGGAAAGAAGAGCTGAGGACTGATGTACACTGCCGAACCGAAAAAGATGCTGTTCTCTGGGGAGGTATACGCCCACCATCAGGGATCTAATCCCACCCACACTATGGATTCATCTGGCAAAGCTTCATGCTGGAAGAGGTGAATGGCAGCCCAGCACTGCCTTAATTATCCCAAATTATGCATGAGTAGGGTGTGACTGAGACTTTGCTCCACTGAACTTACCACAGTGTCAAAAACCATGAGCTAGGCAACAGATTTTAAACATTGCACAACTGGTACAGTAATTTTGGAGCTATGATTAGTTTAAAAGACAAAGCACTTCTAATGGACTGACTACTGCATTACATACTCAACTGACTTCTTTTAAACATCCAAGTCTATATACACTTAAAAAAAAATATGCCCCAATGCAAGCTGATGACAGCATTTGACCTTTCAGCCTAGGCAAAGTTTGCTTTGGTGTTCCTGGTCCAATTTAAAGAGGTGGTCATTTCTGGAGAGAAGATCACAGGCTGGAAATGCAGACAGAACAAGAGTACAGGCTAAACCCTTTCCCTTTATTTTACAGATGGAACAAGAAAACTCAGAGGAGTGAAGAGAAATAAACTCACAATACAGAAAACATACAGGTACCAAAGGGAATCAGAAGACTGGGATTTACATATCCATACCTCTATACACAAAACAGAGAAACAAGAAGTATCTACAGTATAGTACAGGGAACTGTATTCAGTGTCCTGTAACAATCTACAATGGGAAAGAATCTGTGAAAGAATACATATGGGCTTCCCAGGCAGTGCTACTGATAAAGAACCCACCTGCCAACACAGGAGATTTAAGAGACATGGGTTGGGTCTCTGGGTCGGGAAGATCCCCTGGAGGAGGGCATGGCCACCCACTCCAGTATTCTTGGCTGGAGAATTCCATGGACAGAGGAGCCTGGTGGGCTACAGTCCAAAGGGTCACAAAGAGTCAGACACGACTGAAGCAGTTTAGCATGCACGCATACATGTATTACCGAACCACTCTGCTGTACATCTGAAACATGAAGAACACTAAAAATTAACTACACTTTAATTTTTAAACCAGAGCTGTGAGGCAAATGGGACTGAGAGGTTTACATTGCAGAGAGAGAAACACCCAAGACCATCAGTCAACGCACCCAGTGTACAAAACCAGTGGCGGGAAAGTTCTTTATTTTGATGGAGGTGTGGGTTACATGACGCAATCATTTCTCAAAACCGGAGTAAGCTGGACACATCACATTTATGCATTTCAACCTATATGAATTATACCTCAATTTAAAATTCAGCTTTTGATTAAAGGATTATAAACAAAACGAAAACAAAAAAAAAAAGGAAATAGATTGAATACTCCAAATAAAAGACAAAGGTGTCAGGCTGGGGAAAACTACATAAATAAAAGAACAAAGAAAGGTTGAAAATAAAAGGATGAAGAACCTACTCTACACAAATGGCTCATACACAGAAAGTGGGTGTAGTCTAATACATGAGAAACAGTCTAAATCTCCATGCCTCAATAACACAGCTTCCACCATTTTCTGGGTGAAATAGTGTCTCCTCCTAATACAGTGTTCTCTCCACTCCACCAAGAAGGGAAAGGCTTGGCAGTGTAGAAGTTAGTGGCAGAAAAGGAGGGCAAAAAGCCGGCAGGGCAGGCTGATAGGCTGCAAAGGTCCGGGACAGGGAGGGGAGCCAAGAAGCAAAGAAGATGCAGCACAGAGCCATCTTCACATCACATGATGAATCAGGACATGTCTTGTTTTTGCATTTGTATTGTCCTGACATGTTTTTTTGAAATGAAAAAAAAAAAAGAAACAATCAGGACAGGACACGTCACATCCTCTACAAAGATGACACCCTTGGGAAATGGCCCTGATTTTCTATAAATACATTTAACATCGACGTCGTTCAGTCACTAAGTTGTGCCTGACTCTTCGCAACCCAGTGGACCGCAGCACGCCAGGCCTCCCTGTCCTTCACCATCTCCTGGAGTTTGCTCAAACTCATATCCATTGAGTCAGTAATGCCATCCAACCATCCCAATCTCTGTCACCCCCTTCTCCTCCTGCCCTCAACCTTGTCCAGCATCAAAGTCTTTTCCAATAAGTCAGCTCTTCACATCAGGTGGGCAAAGTATTGGAGCTTCAGCTTCAGGATCAGTACTTGCAATGAATATTCAGGACTGATTTTCTTTAGGATTGACTGGTTTGATCTCCGTGCAGTTCAAGGGACTCTCAAGAGTCTTCTCCAGCACCACAGTTCAAAAGATCAGTTCTTCAGTGCTCGGTCTTCTTTATGGTCCACCTCTCATATATCTCAGGTCCACTGTACCTGACTACTGAAAAAAAATCATAGCTTTGACTATATGGACCTTTGTCAGCAAAGTAACGTCCCTGCTTTTTAATACACTGTCTAGGTTGGTCACAGCTTTTCTTCCAAGGAGAAGCATCTTAATTTCACAGCTGCAGTCACCATCTGCAGTGATTTTGGAACCACTGTTTCCATGTTTCCCCATCTATTTGCCATGAAGTAATGGGACCAGATGCCATGGTCTTCATTTCTTGAATGTTGAGTTTTAAGCCAGCTTTTCCACTCTGCTCTTTCCCCTTCATCAAGAGGCTCATGTCACATACACAGGACATAACCTCTCCAGGTGAAGGGAGCACCCTAGGGGAAACACAGGAGTCTTGCCTACACACCCCAGTGGCTTCCCTGAACAGAGGGTCAACAGTCCCTGGTAGGGCTCTCAATGAGAGTCACAAACTCTGAAAGGGGACTTACAAGATTCCAGGGAAACTTTTTTTTTTCCATTAAAAACATATTACTTAAAAATACAAATGAAAAAAAAATAAGGTATCCCATGACACAACTAAAAGAACAAAAAAAGAATTCTCTGAGGTAAAATTTCTAAGAACTTGTGTAATTTTCATATTGAGAGACCCTTCTGGGGAAAGTCCATTTTTTTTTTTTTTTAATTTACCTCTATTGCTTCCTTGGGAAATCCTGGCCTTTTCTAAAAGTGCAATTTTAGATTAAAAAATAAATCTACATGGCAGTGCTGAGGAAGTCAGGTCAGAATCTCTGAGATATGTCTGGTTATCAGAAGAGGACCACATTCATCTTCTCAGCTCTGAGGCCCTGGGACGGGACCACAGCTGCCTAACCCCCTGCTCACAGGCGGCTCAGCACTCAGCTCCTGGGATGCTATATTCCCAAAACACCACCATTCCTGCCATCTCCACCTTCTCCTCCTTCTCGTTCTCCCTCCCATCGTCACCCTCTGTCCCCTTTCTGGAATATTCACCCACCTCTACTCCCTCCAACCCTTAGAGCTCTGAGCCAGCCCTGCCTGTTCTGATCGTGCCTTATCTGGTGATCTCAGGCCACCACCACTTTCTCTGGGTCCTCGTCAGGCTTGCAGGCTCCTATCTGGATACCCAGTATTGCAATAACATACCACCTCATCTGTTACCTACTCTGGGGTACCAAAATACCTGCTGTCCTCGGGCTCCCCTGGTGACTCAGCTAGTAAAGAACCCATCTGCCAATGGAGGAGATGCAAGAGATGACCCCTGGGACAGGAAGATACCTTGGAGAAGGGAATGGCAACCCTCTCCAGTGTTCTTGCCTGGAGAATCTCATGGACAGAGGAGCCTGGCAGGCTATAGTCCATGGGATTACAAAGAGTCAGACATGACTGAGCTCACATGCACGCATGAACTACTTTCTTAAACTGAAGATAGCAAGCTACACCTTTCTCATGGCCTTGGACCAGTTCAAATCCACAGCTGCCACCAAATGAGCATTTAATGAACTATTAATATCAATAACCTCAAATATGCAGATGACAACACCCTTACGGCAGAACCGAAAAATCTCTTGATGAAAGTGTAAGAGAAGACTGAAAAAGCTGGCTTAAAACTCAACATTCAAAAAACTAAGATTGTGGCATTTGGTCTCAACACTTCATGGCAAATAGTCAGGAAACAATGGAAAGAGTGACAGAACTTATTTTTTGGGTTCAAAAAATCACTGCGGATGGTGACTGCAGTCATGAAATTAAAAGATCCTTGCTCTTTGGAAGAAAAACTATGACCAACCTAGACAGTATATTAAAAAGCAGAGACATTACTTTGCCAGCAAAGCTCTGTCTAGTCAAAGCTATGTTTTTTCCAGTAGTCAGGTATGGATGGGAGAGTGGGACCATAAAGAAGACAGAGTGCCAAAGAATCAATGCTTTTGAACTGTGGTGTTAGAGAAGGCTCTTGAGAATCCTGTTGACTGCAAGGAGATCAAACCAGTCAATCACAAAGGAAATCAATCCTGAATATTCACTGGAAGGACTGATGCTGAAGCTGAAGCTCCGATACTTTGGCCCCCTGATGCTGGGAAAGAGACAATTCATTAGAAAAGACCCTGATGCTGGGAAAGACTGAAGGCAGGAGAATGGGATGACAGAGGATGAGATGGTTGGATGGCATCACTGACTCAACGGACATGTGTTTGAGCAAGCTCCAGGAGATAGTGAAGGACAAGGAAGCCTGGCGTGCTGCAGTCCATGGGTCACAAAATGTCAGACAAGACAGGGAACTGAACAACGACAACAATATGAAGTCAAGCGATCCAATCCACACCATCTTTGCATTCGTGTCAAAAGCACATGTATATTAAAATACTCAATCTGACAGTAACATCATGAAGCTCACAACATCTAAAGCAGACCTAGAGAATCACTCACGGTTGTTTTCTCAGTAAGAACTTAATAAACATCAGGCAAACACCACACAGATGTTTAAGTTACCAAAACATTTTCTTCCCCAAGATTAATCCCCCTTTCCACTCCTAACAGAGGCACCAGGTCCATCCATACTGCGGACACACAGGCTACAGGTACCTATCTGACTCCAAATGCGCTAAGACTCCAAGGCAAGAAGGCAGAGAGGAAAGTACTGGAGTCTTTGAAGAAGTTCTGTGCCTACAGAGAAACAAGCAGGAGCAATCTCAACCTGGAATGCCCCCAAAAAGAACAAAGAAAACAGCAGGACCAGCAGGAAGATGAGGAAGCCAGCTATGGGGCAGTGGGCAGGGTTGAGGGACAGTGAACTGGGCTGGGAGCAGTGGGCGGGGTTGAGGGAAGGGGCGAGGCTGGGAGCAGTGGGCGGGGCTGAGGGTCAGTGGGTGGGGCTGGGTCGTAGTGGGCGTGACAGAGGGGCAGTGGGCGGGGCTGGGAGCAGTGGGCGGGGCCGAGCCCCATCTGGAGAGGCAAGGCCCAAGTGGAGCAGGCACCAGAGGCATCCCCAGGAACAAGAAGAGGGCCAGGGGAAATGGAAGGTCCTCAGGGGCCTGGAGGTAGTTAGGGAGAACTAGGGCTGCTGTAGAGCCACAGAAACACACCTGCACACGCTCCCCACGCCAGCAGCAGGGACACTGCCTTAGGCCTTAAATTCCAAGGTCCCTGTTGAGGTTTACCCCAAGACCCCTGCTTTCTGGTTCATTGCTTTTCCTTAATGGTCACTGCTTCTGTTAGGTCCATACTATTTCTGTCCTTTGTCGAGCCCATCTTTGCATGAAATGGTCCCTTGGAATCTCTAATTTTCTTGAAGAGATCTCGTCTTCCCCATTCTGCTGTTTTCCTCTATTTCCTTGCATTCATCCCTGAGGAAGGCTTTCTTATCTCTCCTTGCTGTTCTTTGGAACTCTGCATTCAAATGGGAATATGTTTCCTTTTCTCCTTTGCTTTTCACTTCTCTTCTTTTCACAGCTATTTGTAAGGCCTCCTCAGACATCCATTTTGCTTTTTTTGCATTTCTTTTCCATGAGGATGGTCTTACCCCTGTCTCCTGTACAATGTCACGAACCTTCATCCATAGTTCATCAAGTACTCTATCAGATCTAGTCCCTTAAATCTATTTCTCACTTCCACCGTATATTCATAAGGGATTTGATTTAGGTCATACCTGAATGGTCTAATGATTTTCTTCAATTTCTTCAATTTCAGTCTGAATTTGGCAATAAGGAGTTCATGATCTGAGCCACAGTTAGCTCCTGGTCTTGCTTTTGCTGACTGTATAGAGCTCCTCCATCTTTGACTGCAAAGAATATAATCAATCTGATTTTGGTGTCGACCATCTGGTGATGTCCATGTGTAGAGTCTTCTCTTGTGTCGTTGGAAGAGAAGTGTTTGCTATGACCAGTGAGTTCTCTTGGCAAAACTCTATTAGCCTTTGCCCTGCTTCTTTCCGTATTCCAAGGCCAAATTTGCCTGTCACTCCAGGTGTTTCTTGACTTCCTACTTTTGCATTCCAATCCCCTATAATGAAAAGGACATCTTTTTGGGTGTTGGTTCTAACAGGTCTTGTAGGTCTTCATAGAACCTTTCAACTTCAGCTTCTTCAGTGTTACTGGTTGGAACACAGGCTTGGATCACCGTGATACTGAATGGTTTGCCTTGGAAACAAAGAGAGATCATTCTGTCGTTTTTGAGACTGCATCCAAGTACTGCATTTCGGACTCTTTTGTTGACCATGATGGCTACTCCATTTCTTCTAAGGGATTCCTGCCCACAGTAGCAGATATAATGGTCATCTGAGTTAAATTCACCCACTCCAGTCCATTTTAGTTCGCTGATTCCTAGAATGTCGATGTTCATTCTTGCCATCTTCTGTTTGACCACTTCCAATTTGCCTTGATTCATGAA
This sequence comes from Moschus berezovskii, assembly GCF_049115385.1. Taxonomy (NCBI): domain Eukaryota; kingdom Metazoa; phylum Chordata; class Mammalia; order Artiodactyla; family Moschidae; genus Moschus; species Moschus berezovskii. Next base: position 92,481,346 of record NC_142471.1, on the reverse strand, counting down.
CCTGACTTTCCAGGTTCCTATGCAATATTGCTCTTTACAGCATTGGACCTTGCTTCTATCACCAGTCACATCCACAACTGGGTGGTGTTTTTGCTTTGGCTTCTTCGCTTCATTCTCTCCGGAGTTATTTCTCCACTGATCTCCAGTAGCATACTGGACAGCTATTGACCTGGGGAGTTCTTCTTTCAGTATCCTATCATTTTGCCTTTTTATAGTGTTCATGGGGTTCTCAAGGCAAGAATACTGAAGTGGTTTGCCATTCCCTTCTCCAGTGGAACATATTCTGTCAGAACTCTCCACCATGACCTATCCATCTTGGGAGAAGAAGAAGATATTAAGAAGAGGTGGCAAGAATACACAGAAGAACTGTACAAAAAAGATCTTCATGACCAAGATAATCACCATGGTGTGATCACTGACCTAGAGCCAGACGTCCTGGAATGTGAAGTCAAGTGGGCCTTAGGAAACATCACTACAAACAAAGCTAGTGGAGGTGATGGAATTCCAGTTGAGCTATTTCAAATCCTGAAAGATGATGCTGTGAAAGTGCTGCACTCAATATGCCAGCAAATTTGGAAAACTCAGCAGTGGCCACAGGACTGGAAAAGGTCAGTCTTCATTCCAATCCGAAAGAAAGACAATGCCAAAGAATGCTCAAACTACCGCACAATTGCACTCATCTCACACACTAGTAAAGTCATGCTCAAAATTCTCCAAGCCAGGCTTAAGCAATACGTGAACCATGAACTTCCAGATGTTCAACCTGGTTTTAGAAAAGGCAGAGGAACCAGAGATCAAATTGTCAACATCCGCTGGATCATCATAAAGCAAGAGAGTTCCAGAAAAACATCTACTTCTCCTTTATTGACTATGCCAAAGCCTTTGACTGTGTGGATCACAAGAAAGGGTGGAACATTCTGAAAGAGATGGGAATACCAGACCACCTGGCCTGCCTCTTGAGAAACCTGTATGCAGGTCAGGAAGCAACAGTTAGAACTGGACATGGAACAACAGACTGGTTCCAAACAGGAAAAGGAGTACGTCAAGGTTGTATATTGTCACCTTGCTTATTTAACTTATATGCAGAGTACATCAACAGAAACATTGGGCTGGAAGAAGCAAAAGCTGGAATCAAGATTGCCGGGAGAAATTTCAATAACCTCAGATATGCAGATGACACCACCCTTATGGCAGAAAGTGAAGAGGAACTAAAAAGCCTCTTGATGAAAGTGAAAGAGGAGAGTGAAAACGTTGGCTTAAATCTCAACATTCAGAAAACTAAGATCGTGGCTTCTGGTCCCATCACTTCATGGCAAATAAACGGGGCAACAGTGGAAACAGTATCAGGCTTTATTTTTGGGGGCTCCAAAATCACTGCAGATGTTGATTGTAGCCAGGAAATTAAAAGACGCTTACTCCTTGGAAGGAAAGTTATGACCAACCTAGACAGCATATTAAAAACCAGAGACATTAGTTTGCCAACCAAGGTCCATCTAGTCAAAGTTATGGTTTTTCCAGTGGTCATATGTGGATGTGTGAGTTGGACTATGAAGAAAGCTGAGTGCCAAAGAATTGATGCTTTTGCACTGTGGTGCTGGAGAAGACTCTTGCAAGTCCCTTGGCTGCAAGGAGATCCAACCAGTCCATCCTAATTGAGATCAGTCCTGGGTGTTCATTGGAAGGACTGATGCTGATGCTGAAACGCCAATACTTTGGCCACTTCATGCAGAGTTGACTCACTGGAAAAGACTCTGATGCTGGGACGGATTGGGGGCAGGAGGAGAAGGGGACGACAGAGAATGAGATGGCTGGATGGCATCACTGACTCTGTGGACATGAGTTTGAGTGAACTCCGGGAGTTGGTGATGGACAGGGAGGCATGGCGGGCTGCGATTCATGGGGTCGCAAAGAGTTGGAAACGACTGAGGAACTGAACTGAATTGAATGATCACTGCTGGTTATTTGGTTGAGCTTTGTGGTGTCATGTAACATCAATTAATTCCTTTTTTTTAAGATTTTTTTGAGGTGAACTGCTTTTAAGGTTTTTGTTGAATTTGTTACAGTATTGCCTCTGTCATTTTATGTTTTGGTCTTTTCTGATACCAAGGCATTTGGGATCTTAGCTGCTCGACCAGCAATCGAGCTTGTACCACCTGCATTAGAAGGCAGAGTTTTAACCACTAGACAACCAGGTAAGTCTCAGTAGTTCTGAATTTGTCAGCATCTCGTTGGATACTGGTTTGGTCCAACCAGCAAGTCTCTCTGTCAGCAGGATGGTATCACCTACTCTGTGAAAAGAAGTTCAAACACACTGTGAGGAAACCAAGCAGGGAACAGCACTAGCCAGGTATTTATCCCCGGTTTATTGGAAATCACATGCATAATCCTTACAGAAACAGAAAGAATTCAGACAAGATCATGACCAAGGGGCTGACAGTGAGTAATCGCACAGCAAGAGATTTATGTGTATTATTTTAGAGGACTTTACTCTCTTGTAGTTACCTGTCTTTGAGAAGCAATCAAAATAAAGAAATGAAATTTTCATTAAAAATAGTCCTACAGTTTCTGTTGACTCAAGATTGTGTGCTAGGCAAAGTTTTAACAATGAAGCACAAAAAACACTCAGCTCCCATCCCAGCTCACTGCAACACAGCGCTGCTCGCTGCCCTGGGGGTACCTCTGATTGCCGAGGAAATTGTAGGAACGTGGGAAGCTAGAAAGGGTAAGTACCTGACACACATCCGAGACACACCCAAAGGGGAAACTGCAGTAAATAAACCTTGTAACGTGGAACTCTGCTAAACCAGTATTTGTCTTTATGTCCCAAAAAAATATGGCAGGAAAAAGAAGCGGCCAACTGGTAGACCACATAAATCAGCAAAGTGACAGTCAAGGGGGATGGAGCCACAGTGCTGCTCCCCTGAAGGATGTACTGATAGGAACATATCAGGAGTCAAGACCCACCAGGAACCAACTAGATGATCCACCTGACAAATAGCAAGAACAGTATTTTTTTTTTAACTTAAAATGAATCATTTAAAAGAAAAATAATGAAAGGACTTGGTGGTCACCTAATTTCTCAGTCTTAGCACCTCTGTACTTAATCTTCAGTGCTGACCCTATAAAATGTGGAATGCCACAATGTGTATTTCCCGGAATTCAATGAAAATCTCATTTTCAAAAATTAATTGCTCTTTAGTTACATTTTATTTAATCAGATGATGAGAAGTGCTGCTCTTCCTTAATCACATTGGAGAGAAGACAATTTATGCTTCAAAAAAAATTAGCAAGTCTAAGAATCAATCACTGTATCTAAAGGTTATACAGGCAAGAATGCAACCTGCTTTATTTTAATAAGATATGCCTTTTATAGCCTTTTCTTTCCTTTACCGTGCCCCTAATTCAATGTACCATATTGGATGTGTAGGATTTCCCAAGCGAAAAATAATTCTCCGTGAATTATAAAACTGTCACATTCACAGTTCATAGAGAATAATACTGCTCAGCTTCTCATCAAAATTGTTCTACCTGGCACAGGATTCTAAAGTTTACAGTGTAATTTATAAGCTGATTTGGGGATATCGCAGAAAAGCCACGGGCTGAAGAAGGGGAAATCAAGGACTGACCCTCCCTCTCAGGACAACTCTGCTTATGGTTTAGTCACTAAGTCATGTCTGACTCTTGTGACCCCATGAACTGTTTCCTGCCAGGCTCCACTGTCCATGAGATTCTCCAAGCAAGAATACTGGAGGGGGTTGCCATTCCCTTCTCCACAGAACAACTCTATCCCTGCGTAATTCCTGAAAAACCTCAGATGTGACTCTGCGTGCATGCTAAGTCGCTTCAGTTGTGTCCAACTCGTTGTGACCCTATGGACCGTAGCCCACCAGGCTCCTCTGTCCATGGGATTCCCCAGGCATGGATGTGAACGTCCCACTCCCCAGCTCCCATATTAACTACATCCCAATGGTAACTACCTGAGCACTTTTAAAATTCAACATCTAGTCCAAGATTTCATCCATACACACATGAAAGTAATTTATTCCATCATAAAGTTCTGAAAAATGGCTTCAATGAAACTTTGAAATTATTTGATATAATGGAGCTGATGATTTTTTAAGCTCAATTATGAATTTATTTTTTTCATACTTTCTAATGCTCTAGCACCAGCCAACTCATTTCTCAGTAAAATTCTTCCTGGGCATATTTAAGGGCTGGTCTCCTATCAGGTCTCAGCTTGGACTACTTGGCATGCAGGTTGGAACACCAAACCTAAATGAAGGTTTTAAGTACCCTTTCCATCAGCCCAGTAGACAGGTCTGGAGAATAGCTACAGAAACCATTTCACAAAGTCACAAATTAGCATTGGCTTCAGCTACACTCACCAATGTCAGGTCAACCCCCCTGCTGGCTGCTTTATCCCTCCCTCTCCACTCTTTGCAGCAGGAAGCCTCTACTTCTCTTTCAACCTCCTTGAGTGTTTCCTTCCAGGGATGGTCCCTCCTTTACAGGAGGAAGGTTAATGAGGGGGTCTTTCTGAAGATAATTTTAGCCTTGAAAAGCTAGACAGTCAATCTGGGTCCTCTAGGATTATAAATGTTAAGAAAAAATACAAGCCTCAGACTAGTGATGGCCATTCTTCCCTCAAATAGAGAGAAGAGAGTACTAAGCATTTGTGTATGCGTGCTCAGTAGCTAAGTTGTGTCTAACTCTTTTGCGACCCCATGAACTATAGCCCATCAGACTCCTCTGTCTATGGGATTTCCCAGGCAAGAATACTGGAGTGGGTTCCCATTTCCTACTCCAGGGGATATTCCTGACCCAGGGATCAAACCTGTGTCTCCTTCACAGGCAGGTCGATTCTATACCCCTGAGCCACCTGGAAAGCCACTGAGCCAAGAGCAAGGATTTGTTTTCTTCTGGGTGGGGGGTGGAGGGGAGGCACTCTCCACGGCATGTGGAATCTTAGTTCCCTGATCAAAGACTGAACTCACACCCTCCGCAGAGGAAGCATGGAGACAGCCAGCGACCCACCAAGGAAGTCTCCAAACGCGAGGATGTCTTTCAGCCCCTCCCTGGGCACAGTCATGACCAAAGCCTCAACCTACCCAACGACATGAATCAGTTACCGTCCTTCTTTCTGACATGAATATGAACTGAGTTAATACATTTAGACTACTGCAGCTTTCCAGTAAGACATGAAGTCACAGAGTGTCAGTCCTCTAATGTTCTCCTTCAATACAGGGTGGAATGTTCTGGGTCTTCTGCTTCTGGTGTCCCTTTAGAACCAACTTGTCAACAGCAACACAGTAACTTGCTGAAATTTTTGACTTGGGATGACATGGAATCTATAGATCAAGCTGAAAAGACCCAACACCTTAACAACATTCAGTCTTCTTACCCAAGAACTGGAATATCTTGCCATTTATTTAGCTCTTTTTTGAGGATTATGTTATTTGCAATTAAAAGGGGCTACCATCCACAGAAACTCAGTAAGAACCTACAAACATGTTCAAGTATAAGAAGCAGTCCACAAGCAAGGTACAGAGCAGACCTTGGGTCTTCAGTTTACTTGGAGACCTACGTTTAGATGGGTCAGACTGCTTTAGACTCTATTTAAAACTCCCTCATTTTTCCTAGAACAAAAATCTCAGAAGGAGCCCCATGGGGCAGCAGCAATGAGAAGATCCCAGAGAAGAGCCAGTGGACCTGGGCTCTAAATGTTTCTGTCAGTGACTCTGCTTTTAAAACGCAGTGACTTTACGTGATCATGTTTTCTCTCCTCCCTCTCTGATGACTTTTCGTTGTCACTTTGATTGGGCACCATGGCGGCACTGGGAGAATCATAAGCGATGAAACACACGGAAAGGCTGATGAGGGAGCGTGCTCCCCAATGGAAGAGATTAGCATTATCCCCTGGTCCCTAATCCACCTGAACAGAAGCATCAGATAAGTTCTCTCCAAAGCCTACGGGAGTCTCGGTTTGGTACTTTCCTTTTGGACACCTGATGCAAAGAACGGATTCATTTGAAAAGACCCTGAAGATGGGAAAGACTGAAGGCAGGAGGAGAAGGGGACGACAGAGGATGAGATGGCTGGATGGCATCACCAACTCAAAGGACATGAGTTTGGGTAAACTCCGGGAGTTGGTGATGGACAGGGAGGTCTGGCATGCTGTGGTCCATGGGGTCACAAAGAGTCGGACGTGACTGAGCGACTGAACTGAACGGAACCAAGCATCTAACAGCAACAGGCTCTCCACATAAGCACCTCCAGCCACCGAGCCAGCAGCACCACTAAGGAGACAGGAGACAAGGGGTGGAAACTGGATGCTGCCTAAAGAGAATCAGAAAGTGAGAACCCAGTCCAAAACGATGGCCGTGCAGTTAGAAACGGCAGGGGGATACCCACACAAAAGCATGTAAATAAGTCATCAGCACATGAAGGCCGCCTAGGAACCCATTTCCCACGAAGGAGTCAGGCAGAGTTACTATCACAGTGGCTCTCAGAAAGAGATAACTTTTAATTAGGGTCTCAGCAGAAGTCCACCCTCAATGTCTACATATTGTAGAATCTTCACCAGTTTCTTAAGATGTCTCTCCACCATACCTGCATGCTCAGTCGTGTCCACTCTTCAAGACAAAATGGACTGAGCCCCACCAGGCTCCTCTGTCCATGGGATTTTCCAGGCAGGAATACTGGAGTGAGTGGCCATTTCCTCCTCCAGGGGATCTTCCAGATGCAGGGATCAAAACTGCGTCTCCTGTACCTCCTGCATCGGCAGGCAGAGTCTTGACCACTGTGCCGCCAGGGAAGCCCTGTCTCTCCATCACCTGGTAGCTTAAGCCAAAGATTTGGGAGGAGATGACACCTCCCCTACTTTTTTTCACCTCCCACATCAAAGCCACCACCACAGTATGTAAACGACCCCAACAAGTCTCAACCTCCCTCTCAAAACTCATCACCAATCCAAGAACCCAATGTCTCAGCCACAGGCCATTTTGCCCCCAACCCCAACCCCAGGAGATGTCCAGACACATCTCTGGTCGTCATTCAAGGGACTGCATATAGTGTGTAGAGGCCAGAGATTCTGCTAAACATCTCTGGTGCTCAAGACGGTCCCACAGCCAAGAAGGATGGGCCCTGGGTGTCAACAGTGCTGAGGACCTCACTGTAGTCCAGCTGCACGCAGGACGGATCTCCCAGACCTGATGTCACCCTCTCACCTTATCACTGCTGACCCCATCCCTTCTGTAGACAGCAGCCAGATGGCACTTAGAGAAGCCAGGTCTGGCCTGAGCAAGACCTCCCCTGTGGCTTCCACGATCCTGAGCGGGACCACAGGGCTCTGCCCCGACATGCCCCCGCCCGCTTCTCTACGCTCTCCCAACATCCTGCCTGGTCTCACTACCCATCTGTCCACCCACAACTGCTGATCTTATGGCCAGTCCTTGAAAGCAGCAAAGACCTTCCAGTCTGCTCTTCTACCCGGAACTTCTTCCCCTACCTAGTGCTTCTTTCACTCTTGAAACCTTCCTTGAAACAACCTCCCACCCCAACCAACTCTTCCCATCCCCTGATATGCCTTGTCATCCTATCCCTTACTTCCCTCAAAAGGACTCATGACAATCTCAAATTAGAGATTCATGTCTATGCTGTGCTTAAAACCATACAACTACACACGTTTGGGTAGGGTGATTTAATTTATATCTGTCTCACCGACTTAAATGCAATCACCATGAGGACACAGCCCACACCTGTGTCATATATGCTGTGTGTCCAGTGCCTGGCACACAGAACGAACATATGAGTAAATGAATTTCTGAAATAAATGAGATGTGCTATACATAAAGCCATCCGTGAGACCTGCTCAGTTTCACAGAGCACTGAATAAACCCTGACTGCAATGGTGGAAGGAGGAGAGGGTGGGGTTGTGTCTGGTCCGATGGCAGGGGGATGCATAGGAGGCAGAGAGTACAGATGAAGGGAGTTAGGGGAGAGACCCCTGAAAGCCAAGGTCAAGGGCAAGGAGAAGGCGATCACTTCAAGGGCCTGAGCACTGAAGCCAAAAACTAAAAAGGATCACTTTTCCACCAGTGAGCATCACCCAGGGGACAGACAGGTGGCTGGGAAGGGCCTGGAATCCTGCAATCTCAAATCAAAGGCTGGTCCTCCAACAGAGGTAGGAACATGTGGTAATCAACATGGAGGAAATTCCTCACAAAATTAAAAGAAAGATCAATGCAATCAACTACTTCTCAATAAAATCATTCACTACAGGCTTAAAATGCTAAAAGCAAAAATCCCAGTATTCAACAACAGAAAAATTAGGGTGATGAAAAATCATTTGATTAAGCAAACGAACGTACATCAATTCAGGCATCTGTTCTGAACTGGTATAGAGCCGTTATGATTATAACTACTTATTAATATGGAAAAACGCTCATGATACAATGATAAAAGTGGAGTAAAGCAAATTGTATCTAGGTTGTAACACTGATACAAAATCTCTCACGCATGTGCACCGTTAACTTGGGTAGAAAGTCAACACAAAAAGGAGATCATGAAATAAGGACAAAAGGGGGTAAAGTGAACCTTATCTGGGTTGTAATTCTAAAAACTCTCTCAACCAAGTGCCCCATGACTTAGGTAGAAAAGCAGCACAAACTGTTGGCTTGCTGAGAGAGAGTGGAGAACAGAAATCATCTTGCTTTCCCCTAAGGCTACATTTCCGCTACTGCTGCAAAGTCTTACTCGCTTCAAATGGGGGTGGGGAGGCAGACGGCTAGGAAAAATTGTCTCCATCCAGACAGCTCCAGACAGTCTGCCCACGTGGGTGGTCTCTCAAGTCTCCGAGGACAGTAGCCAAGAAGACTGTGCAACTCCCCACCAGGAACTCTGGCCAGAAGGGAGATTCCAGAAATCCAACACTGGGCAAATGCTCTTCAAATTATAAATTGGAGGGAGCTGGAAGCCCCAGTGTCGGGTGAGTTCAAATCACTTAGCCAGACTCTGGAACTCTGAGAAGTCTGGAAACCACAGACTGGAAAGCAGCATGGAAATGAACAATTGGAAGCATTTTGAGCCAAAGGTTTACCAAGTGAACGCCCTAGAATATTTTCTTCCCTTTATTTGTTCTTACTGCTGCTGCTGCTTTTTTGATATGAGTCATGACTTCACTTGTGTCTTATCGTCTGTATACAAGGAAAACTTGTGAAACCAGAATAATCTAGAACATCGGGCAGTGGACGGCTGGTACACAGGTGAAGAGAGCCTGCAGGGGAATATCAGCACATGCCCAGACTCCCACCCCCAACCCCCTCCACTCCGGGGCAGCCAGGATGGTCCTAGGCACGTGAGTCCTGGCCACGCCCACCTCAAAGAGTGGCCAAGGATCAACAGCAGCAGCACTCCCGGAAACGACCAAGAAGGAATCTGCACTCTCTCAAGACCTCCAGGTGATGCGTGTACACACACTGGGGGCTGAGGAACTCCAGCCCCGCTGGGGCCCAGACAGCTTGGTCCCAGGGTCAGCATGGCTCTGATGCGCCTCATGTATTTAGAATACACCCTTGTCTCTGATGGCTGCCCCTTGGAAGGAAAGCTATGACAAACCTAGACAGCGTATTAAAAAGCAGAGACATCACTTTGCCAACAAAGGTCCATACATTAAAAGCTATGGTCTTTCCAGTAGACATGTATGGATGTGAGAGTTGGACTATAAAGCAAGCTGAGGGCCGAAGAATTGATGCTTTCAAATTGTGGTGTTGGAGAAGACTCCTGAGAATCCCTTAGACAGCAAGGAGATCAAACCAGTCGATCATAAAGGAAATCAACCCTGAGTATTCACTGGAAGAACTGATGCTGAAGCTGAAGCTCCAATACTTTGGCCACCTGATGTGAACAGCTGACTCATTAGAAAAGACCCTGATGCTGGGAAAGATTGAAGGCAAAAGGAGAAGGGGGTGGTAGAAGATAAGATGGTTAGACAGCATCGCTGACTCAATAAACATGAATCTGAGCAAACTCTCAGGAGACAGTGAAGGACAGGGAAACCCAGCATCCTGTAGTCCATGGGGTCACAAGGGGTCGGACACAGCTTAGCGACTAAACAACAACTATGGTGGTTCCCAGATCTCACCGGCTGGCTTCCTTGGGGCCCAGAATCACCTGAGCTAAAGGAACTGGACTCAGCACAACTCTCACCTCCTTACCTGATTCGGCCACCAATCCTGCACCGAGACACCAAGGTGACTCCTTAGGATCAGACAGCTCCCGGGGAAACCAACTCTGCAGCCCAGTTCCTCCGTCCCACGAAGCAGGGGACGAGTGGAATCCCAGACAGAACCTGGGATCTAGTGCGAAGGGCAGGCAGTCACACGGAACACCACAGCCCAGGTGGGAAGGGTGCAGATTCACTGGGTGGGCAGGGAGATCTGACAGCTCTGCTTCCGACCTCATAGACCTTCAGAGCATCTGGAAATCTGGATGGGCCCAGCTAAGAAGACAGAACAAGCTCTTTGCCATAGAGTAAGGGCCTGCCAGGAAGGTTACCGAGACACTGTTCATGGAGAGGAAAGCTAGAAACAATCTAAGTGCCCAACTATAGCAGAACACTAGTAAAATAATCTATGATACAACCATGATGAAGTAATATAACCTTAAAAAAGATGTTCTTCATGGCGGGCACAGTGGGGGAAGGGGAAGAGGGGACAAATTGAGAGAGTAGCAAACTGGCATATACACGACCCTGTGTAAAATAGCTTGCTAGTGGGAAGCTGCAGTATAGCATAGGAAGCTCACTCAGCTCCACGCTCTGTGATGACCCAGAGCAGGAGGACGGGGAGGCTCCCAGAGGGAGGGGAGATATGTATACTTATGGCTCTTTCATGTTGCTGTGCAATGGAAACTTACACAACATTGTAAAGCAATTATCCTCCAATTAAATCAATAAATGAATAGATGTTCTTCAAAAATACTAAAGGATATATGTAAATACATGTGGCTAAAAGGCAAGTTGTAAAAGCATGTATATATAAACATTCACAGTATATGTAAATATCTGTACACATATATCATATATGTGATCTCATACATCACCACAGACATACGATGATGCTAAGCAAGGAGGAAAAGCCAACAATTAAAAAGAAAAACATGTTAACATTGTAATTTATGGGCCGTAAGAAGACAAATGAGTCTTATTTTTCTTAATTGACTTTTGGCATTTTCCACTTTTCTAACAAGATCACATTTTACATTTATAGTGAGCTCAAGGACACAACAAATCCCTGATTTGTTTAGGGGAACTGGTAAGACTTCATATCCTTACAGAAATCTTGAATTCAGCACATGAAGTGGAAGACAGAGGGGTTCGGGAAATAGGGACCAATGGGGAGCTGCTATTACTAGGGCAGAGGCCCTGAACAGGTCAGCAGTTACCTGTGAAACAGGAGTTTCTCATCTGCAAGGAAATCGTATTATTTGTTTGTTATCATTCCTGGACTTCCCAGGTGGCTCTAGTAGTAAAGAGCCCATCTGCCAACGCAGGAGACTCAAGAAACGTGGGTTCAATCCCTAGGTCTGGAAGATCCCCTGGAGGAGGAAATGTCAACCCACTGCAGTATTCTTGCCTGGAGAATCCCATGGACAAAAGAGCCTGGCAGGCTACAGTCCGTGGGGTCACAAAGAGTCGGACACAACTGAGCAAGCACAATCAAGATCTGAGACATTCGGAGAGTTTCTCAGAGGGCAAACGTATCTGAAACTTACAAGTTTGTGAGAAGCAGTCATGACCCGGACGTTAGCTTAGAAAGGGACATAAAGCGGCCAAAACTCTTGATAAGGAAATATTTTAGATAAAATAGAAGATAATCATGTGTACTTCAAGTCCAGATATTAATTTTTAAGGAAATGAAAACCATACTGATTGGATGGCAAAGATCATCCCACAACTGCATTTACTACTATGACAGTACAGCTTATTTCCAACACATTTCCTTCTAGAGAAGGCCAGGCAGAGACGTGGGGCCACCAGTAGTAAGAAAGGCAAGAGACGAGGAAGTTGGTGCCCCAGGAACAAACCCCTGGAAGGACGGCAAAGTCTCACCTGTCTGTGTGCCCAGCTCAGCTCAGGGGCCTCAAATTCAATCCACCTTCGCCCCAGTCCAGGCTACACACTGGGCAGGAAATCCACTGAGCACCAGGAACCTATGCCTTTACTGGACGATGGAAGACACACAGAAAACTAATAATATTTCATACTAAACCAAACAGGAGAGACAGCGAAAGAAATAGAAAGGATGGTAAAGAACAGTGTCTTTCAAATGTGGGTTGAGATACACTTGCTCTTTAGGAAATAAATTTAGCACCTGTCAACCAGCAATTTTTTTTAGTGAAATACATTAGTTCAGAATAGACTAAAGGAAACCAGAATAGAATAGAAAATGCCAGAATACATCACATGGGACGAGGGGTAAGAACTGCTTCATGAGAGACTTTCCAGCTTCACACACACACCACACACACAGCAATGCATTTTCTATTGTGGATGAGGGTCACTGTCACCCTCAATAGAAGGTTCTAGAATCCTCTGGGCAGACCGTGCCCAGTCTGCAGGGTAGTCTTTTCTAGGATAATCCCACAGAGCTGTAAGATTTGTGGACTGGAGTGAAAATGTCAGTGCTTATGTTAATCCTGATGGCTATACCCCAAACACCCCCAAATCTAGCACTGAGATCCATGCGTAGTAAAGAAACAGAAGCCCGAGCAGTCAGCATGGGTAGGGGGGCCATCACCAAGACCCCAGCCTCCAAGAAGCCTCAGGACCAGCCCCACTGAACTGCCTTTATCCTCCTTCGGACAAACCCAACATCTGGAGCACAGCATCAAAGTTTTTTAGTTGCTTTATGCCCCCCCAAGAAAAACATAGGACATATCTATTTCAATGAAAAGCTCCATGGGGAATGAAGCTGATGTCTTTACAGCCCTAGAGGATCTGATCCAGACCCGCTGTCTGTCAATGTGGATGATCGGTCATGGGTCCTGTTTCTGATCCATGGGATCACTGGTGCCCAGGGGCACTCTCCAGGGGAACGGACTGTGGCTCTGGAACCAGGCAATCTGGGCCTCCGTCATCGCTACACCCAGTCCCATGACCTTGGGCAAGTTCATTAATAACTCTAGGTGTCTTCATCTAAGGTCCATGGCCATCCCCATGGATCAGGGTTACTCTTAAGGATCACACAAGATGCTAAGGATAGGAAAGCACTCAGAATAGCAAGTGATCAGTGAACATCAGCTGTGGCTGTTCTGGCCCTTGGAGCTCATGCTTCTTTCTAGCCACTGCTGGAATCCAGCCTTCCAGAGGCTTTTGGGCATCCAGAGGGATGCTCTACTTGTGTCTCTAAGAACCAAGGGCTAGGAGAGTTGGCTGGATTGACTGTGAAGCAGAAACTGGAAGCTGACCCATTTCTCCAGGCAGCTGGAGAACACCATGACTTCCTGAGAAAAAGAAGGTCATTGCCAGATGTGAGTTTTGGGGAAACGCTGAAATACAGTCAGGGAACAAGATGGTCGGGCACAGCACCGAGGGCGTAGAGGGTAGACAGGGGCTGCCCTAACGCCATCAGAGCCCCTGGGCACCTGGCTCAGTGCAGTCATGGTCGTGGTGAGCAAAGGAAGAGAAAGCAACGGAAGGGGATGACCACGTCTGGCTTGGAGAGGCCACGGGTGAAGGGTTGCTGGGTCACACCTGGGGGAGAGACAGACAGTGACCACGCAGGAGTGGAGCAGAAGACACTGGCCACAGGTCCAAGGATCGGCTCACAGGGAGGAGGACACGGGGAAGTGTGATGGCCAGGAGGGCTCCCCGAAGCGCCTGCTGAGAATGTCTGTGGACGGCCGTGGGCAGGTCAAAGGGGCAATCTGATGTGTAGACAAAAGGCTCTAGACTAAATATATGTTGAAACTTCTACGCGGATCCCATGTGTTTCCTGAAGTTGATTATGATCTGAATCTTCTCTCGCCTCTCCCTTTATTGAGATGTAAAACGCTAACCTGAATCTAGAATGTGGGTGTCAGTGGTGGCTTCAGGTCTGGGATGGTGACAGCAGGGTGCTCAGAGCAGTCATATTGAGTAACCCTGACCGACACCAGGAAGGCATGGACCATGCCGACCTCCTAACTCACAAGTGGGTGCCTGCAGGTCACCTCCAAGATCAAAACAGCCAAGCAGGGTCACCCCGGGAAACAAAGTTTAACCCCCAAGAAAGTCTTTTTTCATAAATCCTTTACATCAGATGACTCACAACTGTATTTCCATTTCCACAGAGGAAAACTTAGAAAGCTAAAAACTACAGAAAAACAGGATCCCATGATGGGAATTCTTAACTTTGAGAAGCTGAGAAAACACCTATTGTGAAAGAACAAAATACAAAATTAGCAGAAGGGTGGCAACATTTCACATAACACTCAGTCATCTGTCTCGCAGATGTAAGGTTTGCATCAACGCACAAACATCAGTGAATTCACCGTGTCTTATAATAAAACACCCACCAAAGGAAGGACTTCCAAATCTACAGCTACTAAATGTCCTGACATCCAGGGAGGTGGGCAGACACAAGTCAAGCCCAATCAAAGTTAATAATCTAACAGTATATTTAGAAATCTAAAAGAATTTCTGGGCTCAAAACTTCCTGTCATTTGTATCTATTCTTAGACTCCCAGCCTCTGTTTTTTCCGAAATGCCACAGGATTTAGGAGTAAATGTACCAAACACACTGTTAATTTTAACCTCAGAACAATAAGGCAGCTTTAGGCAGTAAGTTGGACTTCCCCGGTGGCTCAGATGGTAAAGAATCTGTCTGCAATGTAGGAGACCTGGCTTCAATCCCTGGGTTGGGAAGATTCTGTGAAGAAGGGGAATGGCAAACCACTCCAGTATTCCTGTCTGGAGAATTCCATGGACAGAGGAGCCTGGCGGGCTACTGCCCATGGGGTCGCCAAAGAGTCAGAGACAACTGAGCGACTTTCACTTTCAGGCGGTAAGTTGCCAAAATAATTAAGGCACAGCTTGAAAATAGGCACCACACAGCTTTCTCTGTGGACCACCAGCTCTGCGTCACATCAGAAGTGATCCTGAGGGACCACAGTGCCTCCAGACAGCAGCATCACCTCTGAGATGAAAGGATCACAACGGCTCTTCACGCTGAGTGACGCTGCTTCCCCTGGTCACAGCAACATGACACACATCTGAGCACACGGACATCTTTGTTCGAGACTTAAAAGTTGGGAAATCACCTTCCCACAACAGTTTTAAGACAACAGCCATAAAGATAATTTCTGAAGTGACACATTACAAGAACATTCAAAGAGGAAAGTGAGAACACAGCAGGCTACAGGGAGCAGTGGAATGAAAGCCACGAGTTAATCATTTGGAACAGTCTTGTCCTCAGAAAGAGTCAGCATGGGCAACACATGCAGACTGCATGGCTTCTTCTGCAGTAAGTCAGCCGCATGGAAATTTCCAGAAAGGGGGATGCAAGGGAGTGCGGGGGCTCTGGCTTCCCCCCATGCCCTGCCACCTGGCACCTCCACCCCTGGTGTTTCATGAAGACCACCCAGACCCCACCTTTGGGATGAAGATGCCAATAAAGACCACAGGGCAAGAACAGATAAGGAGCTGGTGAGAAAAGCAGGACCACAGGAAGGCTGGATCCCGACTCGTTGGAGGACGAAGATGTATCACTATGGGCCTGAGGTTGGCGGATGCCTGGGGCACCTAGAGCCTCCGCCTCCCGCTCCCGCTCAGATACTGAGATGTCCTGACAACAGACACAAAACACTGTTCTCATCCACTTTCCCACCCCTCCACGAGGAAACTGAGACCCTCTCCCCATGGAGAAACAAAGAGAAACAGTAGGGACTTCCCTGGCGGTCCAGTGGTTAAGACTCCATGCTTCCACTGCAGGGGGCATGCATTTGATCCCTGGTTGGGGAACTAAGATCCCACATGCTGAGAGGCGCAGCCAAATTTTAAACAAATTTAATTAAAGAAAAACAAAACAAGAGCAGTGCTAAAGCTGAAACTGCAATACTTTGGCCACCTTATGCGACGAGTTGACTCACTGGAAAAGACTCTGATGCTGGGAAAGGTTGGGGGCGGGAGGAGAAGGGGACGACAGAGAATGAGATGGCTGGATGGCATCACCGACTCTGTGGACATGAGTTTGAGTGAACTCCAGGAGTTGGTGATGGACAGGGAGGCCTGGTGTGCTGTGATTCATGGGGTCGCGGAGAATCGGACACGACTGAGCGACTGAACTGAACTGAACAGAGGAAACAAACAGAATCCCATTATAGGCACCATTACGGTCATGGCAAAGCCACTCCTGGGCCTTCTGCTCAAGTCCAGGTTTCGTAGGGCGTGCAGTCCCTGCTTTTCTGGGCCCACGGGGAGCCCCATAGGGAGCCCCACGTCTGAGAGCATCCCGCACGCGCTCCGCGCTGCCGCACCCAAGGGCCTACCTTCACCCGGACGGTCTGGTCCGACACGCTGCTCATCATATCGCTGATGGACCGGAAGAGCTGCACCAGGGACTCCACGAAATCGGCCTCGCCTTTGTTCTCATAGAGCCTGCAAAGGAACACACGGATCTGTGGGGCAGGCGCATGACATGCGACCGCTTTCCGCTCCGGCGTCCACAGATGTTAAAGGCGCGGCTTGGCTGGCAAGTCAGAACACGACAGAGCGTCCTCAGCGTCCTTGGAAAAGGAGAGGAATTAGCAGTGAGGGCATAGTCTGGACCACTCAGCTAGGACGGTCTGCGTCCGCGCTGAAGAAGCTGATCTCAACCGCTCTTACTGTCTTTTGTCTTGTGACATAATACATTCTACAAGTTGGAAAACCAGAGAAATGTAACAAAAAGGGAGGGAAGGAAAGGGGAAGGAGGAGAGAGGAAGGAAGAAGGCGAGATCCAGCTTTAATGCTGCCCCACAGAGATCTCATTATGAACATTTAAGCGTGCATCCTGCCTGTGTTTCTTAAACCCATAATGTCACGTAACAGACTGTCACAAAGACAGCTAAGTTTACCATGATTTCAGAGTCACTCAAAAATGGCACTATAAGAATAAATGCAAAATTACTTGATCTCAGAGTAACGGTACCATATAT
The DNA here is from genome assembly GCF_049115385.1 of Moschus berezovskii. Classification (NCBI taxonomy): domain Eukaryota; kingdom Metazoa; phylum Chordata; class Mammalia; order Artiodactyla; family Moschidae; genus Moschus; species Moschus berezovskii. The sequence continues at coordinate 92,464,171 of NC_142471.1, read as the reverse complement.
TATCACTGAATGATATTCTTTCATCATAGAATTGGTGGTTCTGGGAAAACATTCAAAAGGTAGAACATATTCAATAAATGGATAATAAAGAAGTTGTACATTGGTTCCATGCATGCAAATACATGTTGCTAATTGTAAGTAAGTTTCATCTATAAATAATTTATTAGCAGATACTTCAAGCTGCCGTGTTACTAAAAACCAACACATTTGCATTTTAAAATGCTGCAACGCAGATGTTTTATTAATATAGACTAGCTTTCTGCCTAATTAAAAGTATACCATACCTGAACACTGTGTACAATGGAAAATTTTGTAAACTAAGTGATAATTAATTACCCTAGAGGTAATCTTATATTTAAATGAGTTCCATTGTAAGGAAACAAAGTCTGTCTAAAATGGGGAATTGCAACCTAGTGTATCTGTTTTGCAAAAGGCTTTCAAAGAGGGGCTTGTATAAACAGAACCCACCAGTGACACTGATGAAGTCATGAGCTTCTGCCTGCTGGTAAAACTAAGCACAGTTTGGCAGACTGGTGCAAATACTTAGGGAAGGTCCTAGCGTATACTCAGCCATTCTCCTCCACCCCCTCTGCCCCAGCATATCTGCCAATTCCTAAGGCTCAATGGGTCAGGGGACTGAAAACCAAACTGAAAACATCTGTAAAGCAAAGTAGAGTTTTTATCAGTCTCCAGAGATAAAGAACTCAGTTTGAAAAATGCCAGGGAGAAGGGCCCAGGTAACACAGCAGACTCTCAGTTGAAAGCCCTGGAAAATCAAAGGAAAACTGAGTAAGACTGAGGCTTACAAAGGCTACACACAGCCTCTGTAGCCTAAGGGTTCAGTACCACTTTCTCTGCCTAGAAGAGAAAAGATCAGTCCTCTCTAGTAGGTCACATCACCTGGGGCTTTGACAGTTGTATATAGTCACAGTCCCACATTCAAACAAGTTACTAAACACAGCAAAATACCTGACCATGTGGCCAAATCAAAGAAGGAAAAGACAACAGAAACAGATCCACAGGCGATCAAGATATTGTAGTTAGTAAGTAGTTACATCCTATCACAAGAATATCAAAATAAATATAAGCATCATAGCATTATACTGTAAAACGGAAAAGATGGAAAACACAGAAAACTGGAAATATGGAAAATAGATGGAGAAAACAGAAGGCAAGATAAAAAAAAATTCTTGTAGAAAAATGAAAGTATAAAAAAAGATGAAAATTCTGACACAAAAATACAATATCTAAAAAAAAAAAGAATTCATTATATGGGTAAAATTGAGATTAGACAGTGTTATAAACAGAATCAGTGAAACGGAAGACAATCAACAGGAAAATAAACAGAAGAGAAAGAAAACACAGACATGTGTGCTGAGATATGTAGGACCTGCTGAAGGTCGCTGAGATACATGTGACTGAAGTTACAGGAGAAAACGACAGGCCCCGTGTGGCAAATGCAACACTAGAGGAGATACTGGCCATGAGTTTGTTCAAACTAATCCAAGCGACAATCCAAAACTCAGGAAGCTCTCAGAACCCAGCGTAGGGTAGATACAAAGCAAACCATTCCACAGGAAAAAAGAGAAAAACTGCAAACATAGCTAGAAACAAGTTTTTAAAGACACCATTAGCTTCAAAGATGTAGCAGTAAGTCTGAAAGTTGACTTCTCAACAGAAATGATGGAAAAATAACACCTAGAAAGAGAAAAAAGCTGTCAATCTAGAATTCTATATTAAATGAAAACATCCTCCAAAAACAAAGCTCACACCAACAATTTTCATAAAACAAAACCTGCATCAGACTTATACCAAAAGAAATGCTATATGATTTCTCTGCACTGAAGGAAAATAATTCTACAGAGAAACATAAAATTAAAAGAAAGATGGAAAAACAATACGTAGAAAACATATTGAATGAATGCCAACTATACAAAACAATAGCAGCAATGCTTTATGAAGTTGAAGATATTTGTAGACTTGAAATGCATGACAATAACACAAGAGAGAAAAAATGGGACGATGAAAAGAAAATTTTGATTGGTAAAAAAAGAAGGCAGAAAAAAGCATATTATAGATGAGTAAAACAGAAAATTAATAGACAGTTGATATAAACTCAATATGTTACTTAAGTGTATTATATATATATATATATATGAACTAAATAGCAAATTAAAAGGATTTTTACACTGGATAAAATAAAACAACAGCTCTGTGTTGTGTATAAGAGCTGCTGCTAAGTCACTTCAGTCGTGTCCGACTCTATGCGACCCCATGGACAGCAGCCCACCAGGCTCCCCCTGTCCCTGGGATCCTCCAGGCAAGAATACTGGAGTGGGTTGCCATTAAGAACACAGGAAGGTTGAAAGTGAAAGAAGAGGAAATGGTATTCCGCAAAAATACTAACCAAAAGATAAAGGGAATCTTTTCACATTAAGCAGTAACTTCACAACAAAGAGATCACAGTTCTAAATCTGCATGCCCACAATAATACAGCTTCAAAATCTACAAGGTACAATTAATGAGTCTTTCTTATATTTAATATTCCACTAGGAATCCCTCAAGAATGAAAATTTAATTATTAATTTCTCTGCTGCCAACCACCATTTAAAAGATATATATGGTAGTATTTTACAGCAAGCACTTTGGAGCCCCTTTCTGTAATGAAGGCAAGGTCTCTAGAGACGAATAAACCAAGAGTCACTTGTTCGACCCACACTGAGGTGGGTAAGAGGAAAGGACTCAGATGGCGACTGGTAAATAAACAGACAAAACCTAGTCATCATACCTTGCTCTACTTAAATGTTGTTAAGTATCCATTAACAAGGAACGGCTTGACCTTTGTTTACTAACTACATCCTACAATTGTGGCCGAGGAAATGACAGCAAAATGACAGATCTACAACTTATTCATGATCAATAACTGACTATTCAGGAAGCTGGAGAAGGCAGTGGCACCCCACTCCAGTACTCTCGCCTGGAAAATCCCATGGGTGGAGGAGCCTGGTGGGCTGCAGTCCATGGGGTCGCTAAGAGTCGGACACGACTGAGTGACTTCCCTTTCACTTTTCACTTTTATGCATTGGAGAAGGAAATGGCAACCCACTCCAGTGTTCTTGCCTGGAGAATCCCAGGGACGGGGGAGCCTGGTGGGCTTCCATCTATAGGGTCGCACAGAGTCGACATGACTGAAGCGACTTAGCAGCAGCATTCAGGAAGCTAACACCAGATGAGATAGGCAAACACTCAAGGAGCAGCAGAAAGACAGAAATCAGCAATAACCAGCTTCAGTGATTGGATGCAGACAGTCTGGTGCAGGCTGCGTCTGTTTTCCAGCTTTCCAGCTAATGTGACCCACCCACACAGAAAACACAAACAAGCAAAACCAGCGGAGAAGTGCCCCTGGCTGTCAGGAATCTCTCCAGGGGTTCCCCAAGAACCAAATGTCTTTGGACCAGAGTTTTAAAAATGCTGTTCTCATTTCTAAACAAACAAAGTATGGATTTGTATAGTGAGAGAGCAAATAGGGTGACAAGGATTAGTTTCAATATCTTCATCTCCAATGTTTCATCCCTTACTTCTTCAGAAGAATAATTACTGTCAATTGACGTGGAATATTACAAAGCTACTACATTATGTGAAGACACGGCATACCTGTTTGAAAGGAGAAGAAAAACAAAAGACCTCCGAAGTTTTTATTTCAACTGCAAACAGAAAAACACACTTGATTCCAGCTGTGAGCACAATTGTTTTTCTCCCAAGGTAATAGATGCTTTGTGGGTAAGAAAACGGGAACCTGAGTTTGCTTTGTCCCTCACCCCTGAAAAAACCATGCGTCAGAGTTGCTCAGAACTTGTTACGAATCAAACATCCCGGAATACTGGGTGGACACAGGACGGCGTTTTCCCTAAACAGTATATGCACAATAGGAATATTATTTCATGGCAATGTAACGCTTTGAGAAGATAATGAAGACTACCAAAATGGGTCTCAGGGTGGTGGGTATTTGAGGACAGGAAACAATTAAAAGACTTTAGCCCCATGTCTGTGATTTCAACATCTTAGGTTTGGTTTTTTTTTTTCCTATCATAGATTCTTCTCAGAAATCTCTGACTACAGATTGAAATTTAAGCACTATCATATCTATACAATGCAGCTACAACTGTGTTCTAGGTTCCGAGAGGAACATATGTCCTTGTCTGCCCTCAAGAATCATAAAGGCGGCCAACATACACATTTAAGAAGCTAGAGAGAAGCTAAGGTCAATATACTTTAAAAGTCTGGGACAGTCAGGGCTCCAAAGCCCATTAGGCTCTTGGAAAGGAAGGATTCTGGTGGGACAGAGTCTGGTGAGATGAGGTCAGGGATATCAGGGCAAGGGTCCTGGAAGGTTCACGAAGTCTTCTGGCAACTGCTCCACTGGCCTTCTCAACTCTTGGCACTTTTTGTCCTGAATGGCCTCAGCTCTTGACAAACACGTGAACCCAGCAGAGAGACGCAGCTGGGGATCAGGCCTGGCTCCCCCCACTCCAGGAAAAAGGCTGGCACCAGGACCAAGGTCTCTGCCAACACCATACGGCCGAGGGCCAAAACAAAGGCATTCCCTAAGGATGCCCAAACATAAAACGCTGCCAAGGTCACGCCAAGGATCTGTTCAGTATTCCACTCCATTTCCATATGCCAAAACAGGACTGAATCACCCTGTACAACACTTAGGGCTCAATGGCTTAAAGTTAAAGTGAAGACAGGAGTCTCACAGAATGAACCCAAAACTAATGAGGAAGAAAGGCTGTCAGGGGCCTAATTACGTGGGATTTACAAAGCTGGGACTTGGGCTTCCCAGGTGGCGCAGTGGTGAAGAATCCCTGTGCCAATGCAGGAGATGCAGGTCTGATCCCTGGGTCAGGAAGATCCTCTGGAACAGGAAATGCAACCCACTCCACTATTATTACCTGGAAAATTCCATGGACTGAGGACGTTGCGGGCTACAGTCCAGGGGGTTGCAAAGAGTTGGACAGGACTGAGCCTGTACCTACTGCACTGCATTACTAGCCTGAGATAAATTAGGGATATTACACTGGCAGGTAACAGGAATTCCTGATTAAAGGGATGAGAAAGAATGTCAAAGCCCATTCAATATATGCTTCTCCTTCACTACTTTACTAAAGGAAATCTGATTTTATTAATAAGTGAGGTCACTCAGTCGTGTTCGACCCTTTGCAACCCCATGGACTGGAGCCTACCAGGCTCCTCTGTCCATGGGATTTCCAGGCAAGAGTACTGGAGTGGGTTGCCATTTCCTTCTCTAGGGCATCTTCCCAACCCAGGGATCGAACCCAGGTCTCCCCCATTGTAGGCAGACGCTTTACCGTCTGAGCCACCAGCATCAATAAATTCTTTCCCATCTCCCTTGCATCTAGGATGGTCATGTGACACAGTCTGGCCAATGAGAGGGAAGCACATGACCCACTGTAGGCACTGGGAACAATGTTCCTTAAGCAAAGTAACTGAAAGAGCTGTTGACACCCACCTTCCCTTCTCTGCTGTCTGCAGTGAGGGCCTGACACCAGGAGGAGCAGGAGCCACTTTGAGGCCATGAGACAGAGATTCCTAAGGACGGTGGGGCAGAGAGATAAAAGGAGCCAAGGATGAAATAAGCAACCAGAGACCAAGTGCACAAGCGCCAGACTCTTCCTCTGGGTTCCACGCCATGTGGGGGAAAAAAGTGAACCTCATCTGTTTCTGTAACATGTAGCCAGTCATATTGCTAACCTCGAGAAGATCAATCAAACTCAGTGCTATTTGTAAGACCATGGTCCCAAGATCTCATGCCATTTGTATTTTCAGGCTGAAAGAGATTAAGGAGAAACAGAGAGAAACAATTTGCCACTGGTCCACTTGGGTGACCCCAATCTTTTCTAAGCAGCATTATTTTGTAAAAGATTATAGCATTTATAACAATAGCAGGAACACACTGACCTTGAACATACCTTTCTTTTCATTATTAATCTCTGAATGAGAAGGAAAATCAGCAGTGTGTGTGAAAAGGAGATGGCAGGCACCAATGAATCCCTGACCCAGGGCCATACTGACCACAAATTGTACATGATGAAGATTTTTTCACATAAAACATGACATAATCCAAACCACCTGATTGTTCTGCTCTTTCAAGTTCATCGTCTCACCTTAGTGTCGATGTTATTTGAGAGTAATCAAAGACTTAAAATTAGTGGGACACATATAAAAGCAAGATTTTGTCCGACTCTTCTGCAACCCCATGGACTGTAGCCCACCAGGCTCCTCTGTCCATGGAATTCTCCAGGCAAGAATACTGGAGTGGGTGGCCATTCCCTTCTCCAGGGGATCTTCCCAACCCAAGGATCAAACCTGGGTCTCCCGCATTGTAGGCAGATTCTTTACCATCTGAGCCACCAGGGAAGCCCCTAAATAAAAGCAAGATAGAGGCTTCCAAAAAGTTCATTTTTGTAGAAGCAATTTTACTGAAAAATATGATAAAATACAGGGAAAAAAAAAAAACAACCCTACTTTCTTAGTCATCTTTCACACCTTGACAGTGAGAAAGTCATCAATAGGTTTCACCCTGACAAAAACAGAAAGCTTCATGACCCTCATCAAGATTCGCACCTATCCATGATAAGCAAAGTGAAAGAGTGCCTTCTTCAGTCAAGAAACAGAGCATGATGGCCTCAAACCACGGATCTGAAATCTCAGGAGCCAGAGAGTGACCGCAGCACAGGACACCCTTGTCCAGTAACACAGGGGCTGTGACCACTGACCAGCGGTGGGTACCACCCCGTTTGTGCCTCTCACAGTTCCACTCACAGTCACCTGCTCCTTGGGCTTACGTGCACCACAGGGTACATGAGACTGGATTGTGAATACCCCCCCTCTCTCCCTGGCTGTTCTGGAAAGCCAACTTCAGGCCAACAAAGTAAAGAGTCAATAAGGAGTTACCGACCTGGGTCCATGCTCCCCCAATTCCCTGTATTCACTGATACGTTTCAAAAGGGCTGTGCTTTTAAAGGTGACATGTACTCTGTGAATCAGAGGGACACTGATTCTTAAACTCCATCTCTGTGATTAGGACTCACACAAGAACATTGCCCTCCAATAACCAACAAGAACCAGCATCACCCACTGTAGGGCACCCAAAGCAGGTGCCTCCGCAAACAGCAGCAGTGGGAGTCAGCTTCAACACCCCAAAACCCCATCTACCGCTCCTTCTCCTCTCTTCATTCACAGCTAAACATTGTGGACCAACTGCAAGCTCATTTATCTGAGCCCCATTCTTTCATCTACAGATATCTAGGAAAGAACACTAATGTTCTCTATAAAATGATGAAGTCATTATTTTAAAGTGGATCGGAAATACCCCCAATCCACTTTAAAGGTTGAAAACAACTCATAAATTTGCCCAGATAATCCGTGAAACACATCCCTAAGTTAAAACACTGAATGTCCAAGCACAAGGCCATTTCGTGTGTAGGAACCTCTCTCTAGAAACAAAACATGATTCCAGTTGAAGGAAAGAGGGCAGAAGCCCCACCATCTTCCCAAGTGAGTTAATTTACCTTGCTGTTTATTATTGTTGATGTGGCTTGTTTTAATTTTGTGTGTTCTTCAAGGGGCTTTTTTCCTCTATAAAATAACACTGAAAAGAACTGCAGAACTCTGGGTGTTCATTCTGTACTGCCTCGGATAAAATACCAACACTTTCAGGAGACAACGTTTGACTCACAGGCACACAGTTCAGACTCAGGGCTCAAGACTCAAACTCAGGGCTTGCCTTTTCTCCACTGGGGAGCAGTTAGGGTGAGCATGGACAGCTCCAGCCCAGAATTGCTGTCGTTAACTGCTGTGTTCTGTAAGACCGCGGGGAAAGGAAGGGGAGGAGGAGAGAAAGGCAAAGAACAAGGCAGGGGAAGGGAGAAGACAAAGGAAGGAAGGAAGGAAGGAAAGGGTCTCCTCTCAGCCCTCTGGAGGGCTGGCACAGGGACACGCACTGGTTGAACAGGATCCGGGAGCGCACGATGAACTTGAAGATGTACTCCAAAGCCTTCATGGCTTTATACAGCTGGTCACTGACTCCCGGCTTCTCAGCACTGTCCACGTAGTTCCGCAAAACTTTCGTCAGCTTCCTGTTCAGAACGGAAACACACATCGACAAGTTCAGACAACTACAGTATCTCGTTTCTTAACCGGGGCAGAAACACACAAGTGGACATTTGGGTTCTTTTTAGCTGGGTTCACAGTTTATCAGTATGTGCATATTTGTGAAATGTATTCGAAACAGACTAAAAGTGACCCATAAAACAACTCTGAGGAGCGAGATCTGAGTGTTTAACAAGCACTTTCTAAGTTTTAGATGTCTCCCTAAGCATTTAAGAGTATTATATAATTTATTCTCCACAACAACACTGTATGACAAGTGTTCGGTTTTACCCCTAATTTGCAGATGGAGAAGCCCAGGACTCGGTGGGTGATCTAGCATTCTAATGCTCAACAACAAAATCAAAGGGGTTTTCTTTACAGACAAATCTATTTTCATAATGCCCTTTTTTTTTAATTGAGTGCTATTTTTCAAATGATAGAGGCAGTAAGAGTAATAATTAGTTTCCAATTCTGTAAAAATGTCTACATTTTCTACCACTATGCCTGTGTGCTCAGTCGTGTCTGACTCTTTACAACCCCATGGACTGTAGCCCGCCAGGTTCCTCTGTCCATGGGATTTCCCAGGCAAGAATGCTGGAGTGGGTTGCCATTTCCTCCTCCAGGGGATCTTCCTAACCCAGAGACTGAACTCACAACTCCTGTATTCTATACCATGCAGCCAACTACCAACCCATAAACTAATAATCTTCAAGTTAAGCCTTTTAAATCATCAAGGAATAATCAAATAAGTTCAGTATATTTCCAGCTTTCCGTGCACTGGGCTACACTGTAACTTCAAAAACTAGCAACATGTGTAAAACCTGTATGACAACAACCAAGATTACCCCCTAAACCAAATCTCTCCACCCCCTAACTTTTTCAGTAATCAACAAGAATTCTTTCTGGCTTTTAAACATTCATCAAAAAAAAAAAAAAATCTGCCAGGGTACTGACAGCATTTCCTATTAAGTTGTGAGCCAGTGTGTACCAGTTTGTTATTTGAGATTATTACAAGTCACTCATAAGAGCAACTGAAACTTGGCTCATGGATGACCTCGGAAGAACCTAAGAGTAACGATTTTACTGATAAATCACAATAAAAAGGCTTTGGGGTGATTGAGTGGATGTGAAATCATTTCTAACACTGATCAAGCTGAAGAACTCAAGAACCCTCACGACGCTATCACAGGAGCCTTCCTGGCAGTGTGTCCTAAAGAAGCGAGGCCAGAAAGATCCCCTCCCATTAGGTTCCCTTGGCCCCGATCCTGGGAAGGTATCTACCCTTACAAGTCTTGTGATGGATCTTGAGGCCTGGCAGAGCCTCTCAAGTCCTGGCAAAAACCCTGTTTCACCCAGTTTAACATACTTTCCCAAACTGACAGGCCCACACACCCTGTTCTCTTAAACCCTATTGATAGCCCAAGAAATATACATTCCATCTGGAGAAGAAAATCACTACCCACTCCAGTATTCTTGCCCAGAGAATCCCATAGACAGAGGAGCCTGGTGGCCTACAGTCCATGTGGTCACAAAGAGTCAGACACAACTGACCAACCGACGCTTTCACTTTTCACATACATTCCACAGAAATAGATTTTGGAAATCCTTCCAATAGCTCAGTCAAAGGAAAGAACAAAAAGAAGGAATAATTTGCAAAAAAGCTTGACCCAGAATCAGAAAAGAAATCAGGAAGTCACAGGACCCGAATCCACACCCGTCACACCACTTGTAACTATAGAAAGACCAAACTGCTCAGCCCTGGGTGAAAGGAGCAGACCAAATGGAGCATCGGGTCAGTGGGGAGGAGGCCCAAACCAGCTCCAGGAGAGGCAGGTCTGTGCACAGGAGGAGCACATCCTGCTGGTTTTCGGAAAGAACCATCCCCAAAGCTGACGCCTCCCTCCCTCCTCACTTGGACCAGCCCCAGTCACTCTGCCCCATGAACCACCCATGCAGCAAGCACCTGCTCTGTGACTTAGAAGGCTAAGAAGTAACATCCATTGCCTCTAGTCATCGTTAATTTCTTCTCTCGGAGTTGTTTGCAAAGAAAGGCTCCAGGTCTCAACATTCATCAAAGGAAAGAGGTAAAGATACTGCCTGGACGGGAATCTAACCTAAGCCCCTGCCCGCCTCCCCCCCAAGCGGGGGAGGGGAGAGACTGTCTGTGATGACGCTTGGTACTGGAATGTCCCCTGGGCTGGAGAAGGCTGCAAACACTTCATTAGGGCAGAGGCAGCCTTCCTGATTGCGTTAGAACTGCGTGAACCTCAATTATCTCCTCTGGCATTTCAAAGCGAAAATGCTCAGATTCCAACGGCTGAAGAACCACTTGGGGTTGCTGGTTTGTCAAAACAAGATAAGAACACTTATTTTCTGAAATTAAAATTGCCTTTTCTGCAGATGACAGACTGGACGAGAGGATACGGATTCTCGGCTCCATCCTGTCGTAATTTAACAGGAAGATGGTACTTCCTGCGTCTTCCATGGAGTAACCTGCCCAATGCACCCCAGGTTTGCTTCCCCCTTTGAGAATAAGGGCAAGGGGATGCCCGAAAGCGGACCTGGACTGCAGCACAGTGACCTTGCCACCGTTCCAACTTTCTACAATGAAAGTCAAAACCCAGTTTCAGTAAAGGAGGATGGTGGAGGTGACCCAGGAGGAGGTCACGTAGGACCCAGAGCAGCATACAGGTCACCCCCATGAAACCTGCACTGGCTCCTTCTGGTTGCTATAGCGAGATGGTGCCACCCGACCAGGAGTTTGCAGGGAACCCTCGGAAGTGCGGGCCAACTGGGCTTCTCCACCGAGAGAACAGAATGTCTTAAACAAACATTGATTAGTCAGCAAGCACCAAGCTTGTCACAGCTTGCCCTGTGTGCCTGAGGACACCCCTGCTTTCTGCCCACGTGGGGCTCCACCAGCAGCCCTGCAATAAACAAGCACTCAAGCAGATACTGAAGAATCCAAGACTCAGGCATAGAGCTGCGGACCTTGAGTTCCTGCAGCCAGGGGCAACAAGTTCTGACCTAAGTAGGGGCAAGACACGGATGGGAACTTCGATTCAAGCTCCTGGCTCTAAAAGGGAATCATTTCTAAGGAACCTAAGTGAAATGTTCTTTAAAATATTAAACTTTTCTTTTTCACTGCAGCTCACACAGAAAAAAAGTCTGAATCAGTGCCAATAAATCCCACTGTGAGAGAACGAGGAACTCGCCCTAATAATTCTAATAATAACGAAATCTAACTACTGCTTGGTGCTAAGTGCCACGGATTATTCCAAACACTTGACATGTTAAGAACTCATTAAAATTCTCAAGAAAACCTACAACCGTGCTGTTGTTCAGATGAGAAGGCTGAAGCTCAGAGACGCTAAGCAACCTAAGCTTGCCAAGTGACAGAGGGGTAACATAAGCCAAGGCAGCAAGTCCCAGGGTGGTGGCCTTGACACCAGGCTTCACACCTTCCCCTGGGAGCCCTACTAGACCTGACAGGGGCCCAGGTAGGGAGCAACTGGGTGAGTGGAGAACAGCTGGGTGGGGAGTAAGAATCCTAGCTAGTTAGAGCTGAAGCTTCTAGAACAAAGGAGAGGAACTCTTTAAAGAGCAAAAAGAATCTGAAAAGGAATATATTACACACACACACATAACTGAGTCACTCTGGTGTAAACTTGAAACTAACACCACCCTGCAAATCAATGCCACTTCAATAAAAACAACTACGTAAAGAACAAATTTTAAAAAGGAAAGAAATGCAGGAGTATTAAAAGCCAATATCCAGATGAAGTTTAAAAATAACTGCCAGACCTGCAGATGTTTTATCTGAACAACATTAACATTCTGGCTCTTTAAACATCACTGAGTAACTAAACCACTTTAAAAGAAAAAAAAAATTATTTTATCCAGCTTGATCCAGCAGAACAAAAATAAGTAAATCACTTGCAACCTTAAATAATAGAGTGAAAAAATAGATTGAAAAGACTGAATTTTATTAATATTCACACTAAATAACCAATAATCTCAACATCCATGTATTTATTCATCAAATGGCCGTGAGGAAGCTACAGTGCGGCAAGCACTCTGTATCCATATATCCATGTCATCAAACATAGAGGGAACAACTCAAAGACAAAAGAAAGGTGCAGAGAAGAATGAGAATTTATTCCAGAATCCTATAATGCATCCCCTATCTTTTCCAACAAGATTTTTAGGTCTATTAAGAGGGAAACAGTAGTAAAAATGATCCCAGTAAACTCACCATTGGCAAAGGGAAATGTAGAACCATAGGCAAAAGTATATGGAAAAGAGTCTTAACAAAAATACAAAAAAGAACTGGTTTTAAAACAACAAAAAAGAACTTACGTGTAGGCTAAGGTTGCACTAAAGTGTTTCTTAATGTAGGTTTCCAAAACAGGATTAAAATGCTGAAATTTTCTATCAGCAATTAGTCCAATGATAAATACCTGTTAAATTAATATTTTCATTAGCAAAAGAGATGCAAACCAATTTGGAATCTTCAGCTGAACCACCTGCACCTCTGTGCGAGTCAACTGAGCACTGACATTTTCAGACACAGGCTGGTCAGCCAGTTTACCTCTTCTTCCCCTACCAGTTACATTTGCCTAACTACAGCATTACATTGCCAGAAACTTTCTACTTCTCAATTCATTTGCTTTGATTGGCTTTACAACTGAAAACGCTTTCAAGGTTACTGTGATGGCTCCCGCCCCAGCTTCAAAGGTTGCAACATGAAAGCCCCGTAATTTCTGAGCAGGTGCAAAGTCAAGGTCTCTTACCAGAGCATCAAACACTAATGTATCAAAGGTCTCGCTCTCCGAGTTCTCCATCATGATGTTGAAGAGGGCATCCAAGGTGTCCTGGAGGAACTGGAGGGACACAGAAAGTCAACAGACGATATAAACTCACCAGCTCTCCCCAGCCGATTACCTTTGGCAGAACTCCCAACACCCAGCTTTCCCGAACAGCACCTACTGACTTTTCACAGCCACGACATGCACATGACAAAAATCTGAGATGAGTGAATTCAGAACAAAGACATGCCACCCTAAATTAAGCAGAGGATGTGCAGCAAGGAAATGCACAGAGCTCATCCCCCACACACCCCCATGGTCCCCTCCAACCCTTCTGATTGTCACCAAGACCAGGAGGTCAACAGCAACCCTGGGAAGACTGAATCTGAATCACCCCGGGTGGGACCTGAGCTAGCAAGTGGGCAGAAGCCACAAAGGAACAAATTTCTAGTTTAATAAAGGATCTTCTGCAAATACAGGTGCAAGGACAGAAGAGCTACGTGATTCTGAAACTGGGGTACAGAGCAGAGGGCCACTAAGTGCTTAATTTATTTAACAGTAAATTAGAAATCCTTTTATAGCCTCCTGTGTCACCAAATAAATATTACAGCATAGAATGACAAAACATTATGAATATAATTTTGAAAAAATTAGGACACTTCAAAGTTATGTCACACTAGAAATTATCTTTGAATCCTTCCCCTACTCTCCCGAGAAAGAAGTATAAGATGAACTGAGAAGAGTGCATTGGAAGTAATGAGTGCCCTGTCAGTGGGGCAGGGCAAAATGCCAAACAGTGGACTAGTGACCGTACAAGGGGATGAAGGGTGTGTGTCCATCATTAAGTCACTATGGATCTGCACATTGAAACCAGCGTGAGGTATCACTTCATCCAGAGTGTGGTGACTATCATCAATAGATGGACAATAGTTAAGCATGAGAAAGGCAGAGAGAAACTGCAGCCCTGATACATATGCTGGAAGAAATGTAGAATGAGGCAATGGCTTTGGAAAACCAACTGACAATCCATCAGTGGGTTAAATGTAGATTTACCATGCAGCTCAATAATCTCATTCCTGGGTATGAAACCAAAAGAATGGAAAACGTATATCTACACAAAAATGTGTACACAAATATCCAGAGGAGCTTTATTCACCATGGTCAAAAGTGGAAACAACCCAAGTGTCCATCACATCATGAATGGATAGACTGATGAATGGGATGCTTGCATGCTAAGTCACCTCAGTTGTGTCTGACTCTTTGCAACCCCGTGAACTGCAGCCTGCCACGTTCACTGTCCGTGGGATTCTCCAGGCAAGAAAACTGGAGTGGGTAGCCATTTCCTCCTCTAGGGGATCTTCCTGACCCAAGGATTGAACCCTTGTCTGTTATGTCACCTGCATTGGCAGGCAGGTTCTTTACCGCTAGTGCCACCTGGGAAAGTCTATAAACCGTGGCATATCCATACAGTGCAGTATTTATTACTTAAACATAAAAAGGAATGAAGTTCTGATACATGCCACCACTTGCCTTGAAAGCACTGTACTCAGGAAAGCAAGTCAATAAGAAAAAATATTATATATTGTCACTCGATTTAAAAGTAGCTGGAATAGTCAAATCTATAAAGACAGCTGGTTGCAGGCAGAGTGGAGTGATGGCCAACAGGTATAGGGTTTCTTTTTCTGGTGATGGAAATGTTCTGAAACGAGACTGTTCAGGCAGTTGCACAACTCTGTGGATACACTGAAAACCAGTGGATTGTATGAATTAAAAGGGTGTTTTCTGGTACGTGAATTACATCTTAATCGAGTCATTATTAAAGACACAAGGAGTAGTGAGATGGCCCCACAGCGAGGACAGAGGAGTGGCTGTGTGCGATCCCTGGAACAGGTCTTCCTTGGCTGCTTGGCCCACACACAGAGCTCCAGGCCCTCTCGTGTCCCCAGAGGATCTCGAGACTGAGAAACCAAACACAAAGACCTGCCCTCCCACCAAAGCTCACCCCCTAGCCCCCGAAAGCTGTGGAAGCTCGCACATCCAGGGTCCCACAGCTCTTTCCTAGCAGCTCAGATGGTAGAGAATCCGCCTGCAATGCAGAAGACCTGGGATGGCTCCCTGGGTCCGGAAGATCCCTTGGAGAAAGGAATGGCTACCCACTCCAGTATCCTTGCCTAGAGAAGTCCATGGACAGAGGAGCCTAGCGGGCTGCAATCCATGGGGTCGCAAAGAGTCAGACATGACTGAGCAACTAACAAAGCTCTTCTTCCCAAGAGAGGACAAGCTCCCAGACCTAGCAAGCAATCTGAGACCCGTCAGGCACAAAATCCTCATTCTGTTCCACTGTGCCTCAGACCCCCTATTCTGTGCCAGCAAGTGTCACATAGAAATGGGCACGGGAATGAAACCAGCCGGACCCGGAGGCATTCTGGTCTAGACATCCACGGTTCTGTCAACTCCGTAATTATTTAAGCCTGCACCACCTTCATTACTTTTGTATCATTTCCCATCATTTTCAGACTGTAAAAGCTTTGCAAAGGTCAAAACTTGATGCCATCTGCTAAAAGCCCAATGTTCCTGCCAAGAGACTCACCAGGTGCCAAGCCCTGGCTTGGCACAGTTCAAGGAAATAGGTCCACCCGCCCCACCCAGATGAATGACACAGAAACAGGGGTGGGGCCTGGATAGCTGCAGTGGTGCAGGGCCAGGAGAGTCCTGAGGGTGGACCCTCACACAAGGCCACGAAAGGACTGCTTTTGACTCCCACCCTCTCTCCAAGGCCATCCACTGAAAACCACGATCACCATTTTCTTATGAGCAAATATTTTCTTCAAGCAATGTCACTTTTTCCAAATGAGCAAATACTTTTCACAATCTATTAGGCAATGTCATCTTTCCAGTAAAAGTTACAAATACACAGGGACTTCCCTGGTGGTTCAGTGGCTAAGACCTCATCTTCCAATACAGGGGTGCAGGTTCAAATCCCTGGTCAGGGCTTAGATCACACATGCCTTGAGGCAAAAAAAACAAAAGACAAAACAGAAGCAATAGTGTAATAAATTCAATAAAGACTCTAAAAAATGCTGCTGTTGTTCAGTTGCTAAGCTGTGTCCAGCTCTGCGACCACATGGACTACAGCACACCAGTCTTCCCAGTCCTCTACTATCTCCCAGAGTTTGGACGAATTCATGGCCATTGAGTCCCTGATGCCATCTAATCATCACAGCCTCGGCCGCTCCCTTCTCCTCCTGCTCTCAATCTTTCCCAGCATCAGAGTCTCGTCCAATGAGTTGGTTCTCTGCATCAGGTGGCCAAAGTACTGGAGCTTCAGCTTCAGCATCAGTCCTTCCAATGAATATTCAGAGTTGATTTCCTTTAGGATTGACTAGTTTGATCTCCTTGCTGCCCAAGGGGCTCTCAAGAGTCTCCTCCAGCTCCACAATTCAAAAAAAAATCAATTGTGTGGTGCTCAGTCTTCTTTATGTTATGGCCCAACTGTCACATCTGTCCATCACTACCGGAAGAACCAGAGCTTTGACTGTATGGACCTTTGTCGGCAAAGTGATGTCTCTGCTTTCTAATACACTGTCTAGATTTGTCATAGCTTTTCTTCCAAGGCGCAAGTGCCTTTTAATTTCGTGAATGCAGTCACTGTCCACAGCGATTCTGGAGCCCGAGAAAAGAAAATCTGTCACTGCTTCCACTTTCTCCCATTCTACTTGCCATGAACTGATGGAACTGAATGCCATGGTCTTAGTTTTTCTAATGTTGAGTTTCAAGCCAGCTTTTTTACTCTCCTCTTTCACCCTCATCAAGAGGTTCTTTAATTTCTCTAAAGTGTTCCCAAAAAAAAATGGTACACATCAAAAAAAAAAAAAATCTTAAGAAAAAAGTTACAAATACACAAAAGGGAGGTCTTAAACAAGTGGAATAAGATGGCACAGCCTATAAGTGTTCTTCCGTACAATGGAAAGCAGCCCCATGCAGGCTAGGACCCCGTGCGGTCCTTAGATGAGTCCGTTCTCCACTCTAGGCCTAAGGGTATTGAGACATGCTGGTGACGGGAAAGAACACCCAGGCAAGGCAGGTAAGGGTCAGACAGGTCCTCCAGGCCTGGGCAGTTCCAGTCAACACAGGAAGGGTCACGAGAGAGGTGAAAAATCACCGCCAGGGATGAAGATGGGAGATGATAATAGACCAGCTAAAAGGAACAGAGGAAGGCAATAAAACCAGATGGCTCTAGATTTTCCCTGGTCAGTGTAACAAAAGTTCAACTGAAATACAAGCAATCCCTGACGTGATCCAGGGGCCGGAAAATGAAAGAGGACACAATTTCATTAACTGTGGGTCTTTTAAGGAAGTGCTGGGAAGTTATTCAGCCAGTGTTCATCTGAATTAGGGAATCCACAGAACCCGGGGAAGTTTAAAATACAATTAACATTGTCCAAGCCAGGAGAAGAAGACAAGGGCCGGGAAAAGATGATTAGACTTTGAAGATTAGCGAGGATATGTATGAACGGTTATACGGTGAATTCAGGAGAGCGACGCCACCGAATTAATTTCTACTGAAGCTAACCACACTGCTGTTTAATTGAGACCATTTTAAGTAATTAATTTTTAGAGAGATAAGGTTGTCTCCCTCCGCAAGCATCTCTTACGGGACTAAGGCAGCAGCACAGACCTGGCAGCGGGGAGCCCGCTCAGGAGCAACCAGGAGGTAGGGGCCAGCCTGCTGCCACCAGCACAGGTGGAGCCCACTGGCCACGGATGGGCACTGCCTTCCGTACAAGGAGAAGTCACCGAGCAGACGGGAGACAAGGAGAGGCTGAAGAAAATACCAAAAGCGCCAACAAAGACCAAACCTGAGCGCTCCAAGGGACCTCCGATCACACCAGTCTGACTGTCCGATCTCAGATGAAGATTCAGGAGGGCACCGAGCATTGCTCCAGAGCTTGCTCTGTGCGAGGCTAAGAAATAAACCAAGACTGCAAGGGGGGAAAGCAGCTGAGACTGAAGACTGCGACTTCACGGACGCACCACGCAGCTCTCCACATTGACGACAGGGCTTCTGGGTAAGTCGAGAGCCAGGACGGCAGGACAGCGACGAGGATAAATCATGACACTCTTGGATCACCTCCCAGGGCCAGAACCTCATGCAACCTCCTGATCACGCAATGATCATCTAAACAATGCACTGTGGTTCTGTCCATTTTACAGCAGGGAAAGTGTGTGTGTTAATCACTTAATCATGTCTGACTCTTTGTGACCCCATGGACTGTAGTCTGCCAGGCTCCTCCTCTATCCATAGAATTCTCCAAGCAAGAATACTAGAGTGGGTGGCCATTCCCTTCTCCAGGGGATCTTCCCAGCTCAGGGATTGAACCCAGGTCTCCTGCATTGCAGGCAGATTATTTACTGTCTGAGCCACCAGGGAAGCCCGGCAAAGACACAGGCTACAGCAGGGAAAGCGAAGCGTAAACGAGGTTACTCGACCTACGGCAGCCCCACAGCAAGGAGCCACTGGAAGGGAGCCCAGAGTCCTGGCCTCAGTTGTTTCCAAAGACCGTTTCCATCACAGTGAAGCCAGGCCACCCTCCCCGACCAGGGTCAAGGACTCTGTCCTCCTAGAGGCATGTGTCAACATCCCGAAGACGCTGGGGGTTTAAGGGGTCAGAACCAGAGCCTCACGCCGGCAGGCCTCGTTTCATCACACTTGGCAGGTACGCTGATTTTACCACTCCAAGGTTTGTGACAACCCTGGATCCAGTAAGTTTATCGGCCCCGTTTTTCCAAGAGCACTCGCTCACTTGGTGTCTCTGGGTCACGTTTTGATAATTCTCACATTATTTCCAGCTTCTTCATTGCTATATTTGTGGTGGTGATGTGATCAGCAATCTCTGATATGACTACTGCAAAAGGGTTATCAATCACTGAAGATTCGGGTGACAGCATTTCTCTCAACAAGCTATTTTTCTAATCAAGGTACGGACATGATTTTTTTAAATTTTGGAAGGTTTATCGGGGAGGGTTGTTTTTATTAAAGTATAGTTTATTTACAATGTGTTAGTTTCAAGTGTACAGCACAGTGGTTCCATCATACACACATGTCCATGTACATATAAATACACATATATATGTATTACATATTGTACATATCGTGATACATTGTATATTATAACATATTATATGTTGCTTTTTAGACTCTTTTCCATTACAGGTTTTTATTAAATAATGAGCTTAGTCCCCTGTGCTGTACATGAGGTCCCTGCTGGTACCTAGCTTTTCTGACACGATGCTATCGCTCACTCGAAAGACTACAGCAGGGTGTGGGCATCCCTTTGATTTGCATCGAGGAACCAAATAATTCATGTGACCTGCTTTCCCACCACAATGTGAAACCGAACCTGCCGTGTCTTGGAGGCGTGGCTCTACTGTCCGGGGAGGCCGCACCCCCGCCTGTTAACACACTTTAGGACAACACGTTACCTTCACCACCTCCCCGCCGTCCACCTTCATCAGCTGCCTCAGGTTCTGCTGCAGCAGGTTGGTGTTGGATCGCCACTTGAGGAGCCCCAGCAAGTCCACTGGAAACAGGAAACGACAATCAGTTCCTCCCAGCAAGGGCCTGGCCTCCCTCGTGCACCCAGCACATCAGGTCCCCAACATCACTTTTTGAACAGAAAAACCGAGTCTGTTTGGAAATGTTCGCCAGCTAAATAGTTTAATACTTTTCTAGAGGCAACCTTGATGTCCAGTGCAGCTGAATTCATTCCTTTCAATGACATTCACCATGAAATGATTTACAAACAAAAGCTTCAGAAAGGCAGCTGAGAGCCCACGAAAGGAAGACCAGCCTTTCCACCTACAAGAAGGCAAAGCAGAGTTCTCCTGGCTTTAATTCTGACATTGGAATTATATAGGAGTCAAAGCTCAGGTCTTCATAGGCTGTGCATTCGCAACTTCAATATCATTGATGCCCTACAGTTTTTACTGTAAGGGATGGATTGTTAATTTCATCCATTATGTATAGAATTCGTAGAGATGGGAGGGCAATTAAAATCAAGATAATTGTTCAAATCGTCTCAGTTTCTTGTGCATCTATTGTGCTAGTGTGAGTTAGTTTTGCTGTCAGTATTAGTGAGATAATGTAAAGTACTAGTGAGCTGATTAGAGCAGCAGCAGGCCTGCAAGGCTGCTCCTGGCAGCTACTCCCCAGAGGTTATTCCCTGCTTGAGAATAAGACTACTTTTTAAGATAAAATAATATAAAATAAGGGCCTCCCTGATGTCTCAGCAGTGAAGAAACCGCCTGCAATGTGGGAGACACAGGAGATATGGGTTCGATCCCCAGGTTGGTAAGATCCCCTGGAGGAGGAACTGGCAACCCACTCCAGCATTCTTGCCTGGGAAATCCCGTGGACAGAGGAGCCTGGCAAGCCATAGTCCAAGGGATCGCAAGAGTCGGACATGACTGAGCGCCTGGGCATGCGATATAAAATAACCAACTCAAATGCAGTACTGAGATTGCAAGGGGACAGTCCCTGAAGGAGACAGGAATGCTGGCCACTGCTGTAGTGAGCCTGCCGCCCTCACCAAGGCTGGGCCTTTCTGTGAGTCTTTATGTTTGTTTCCTAACAGAAAAACCACAAGTTGAATGCAATGGTTTCTGCAGACTAAATGTGGAAGACAACGTTGAGAAATGATTTTGTTTAAGGCATGAAGACAGACTCCAAAATACCTCGAGGAAAAGACATGGGCCTACGCAACTCTCATTTCAAGTCATATTAATATCCCATTACGTGAAAAAAACACAATTAGCAAAACACATCTAATGTACTGTTTATGCTCATCAGGAATGAACTTCTGCTACAGACACTGTCTCTATAAGAAAAACCCTAGTCAATACTGAAAAGAAAAACATAATTTTGGCAATAAGGTAGAATTTCAGTGAACACAAGACAACAATTATAATTTAAGAATGTGAAAGTGTTAGTCGCTCAGTTATGTCAGACTCTTTGCAACCCCATGAACTGTAGCCTGCCAACCTCCTGTCCCTGGAGTTTCCCAGGCAAGAATACTGGAGTGGGAAACTATGCCCTCCTCCAGGGGATCTTCCCGACTCAGGGATCAAACCCAGGTCTCCTGCATTACCATCTGAGCGATCAGGGAAAGCCCATAAAGATCAGACCACATAAAAGACATACAGGTAATGAACACCAAACACACATTCTCATTTGTATGACCTCACTCAAGTACAGGTGTTGAAGGTAAGAGTTACAAACAGGAAAACGCAGGTGGACATCCTAGTGTATTTGGAATATGAACAGCATAGATTCAAGCATCAGTTGGGCCATGCTGAGAGTTGGACCATCAAGAGGGCTGAGCACCAAAGAATTGATGCTTTTGAACTGTGGTGTTGGAGAAGACTCTTGAGAATCCCTTGGACAGCAAGGAGATCAAACCAGTTATTCCTAAAGGAAATCAATCCTGAATATTCACTGGAGGGACTGATGCTGAAGCTGAAGCTCCAATACTTTGGCCACCTGATGTGAAGAACTAACTCATTAGAAAAGGCACTGGTGGTGGGAAAGATTGAAGGCACGAGGAGAAGGGGACAACAGAGGATGAGATGGTTGGATGGCATCACTGACTCAAGGGACATGAGTTTGAGCAAGCTCCAGGAGATGACGAAGGACAGGGAAGCCTGGCGTGCTGCAATCCATGGGGTCACAAACAGTCAGACATGACTGCACAACTCAACAGCAGCAACAACTGCTTTATGACCTTGGACAAGTACCTTCACCTCAGTTTTCCTATCTGAATAATGGGTGCATGGTTCCCTGAGTCACAGGGTTGGTGCAAGAATTAAATAGTAAGACGTGGAAAAAGCACTTAGCATGATGCCCGGCAGGAAGACCTGCAGCAGCCATCCATCAAAGAGATGAACATTTTGGTCATTCATCAAGAAAGCTGACACATTTTAACTTCTAATCAAAAGGAAAGTAGTGAGAAAAGGCTACATCCTGCTCAGTCATACTCTCAGTCCTGGGGTTAAGGGAGCTTTCTGCTGCTGCTGCTGCTAAGCTGCTTCAGTCGTGTCTGACTCTGTGCAACCCCATAGATGGCAGCCCACCAGGCTCCCCCGTCCCTGGGATTCTCCAGGCAAGAATACTGGAGTGGGTTGCCATTGCCTTCTCCAATGCGTGAAAATGAAAAGTGAAAGTGAAGTCGCTCAGTCATGTCCGACTCTTTGCGACCCCATGGACTGCAGCCTACCAGGCTCCTCCACCCATGGGATTTTCCAGGCAAGAGTACTGGAGTGGGGTGCCATTGCTTTCTCTGAGGGGAGCTTTCTACCTCATAAGAATTACCAGCAATTTTTTTTTTTTAAACAGAGGCTAGTTAATAATCTGAATCCATTCAAGCAAAGTTAGTGGCACTTTGGATTAGAGGGAGGCTGAGGTCCACCTCCACGCTGTACTTCTGAGAAAAGATCATCATGTTAGTCACTCAGTCATGTCCGACTCTTTGCAGCCCCATGGTCTGCAGCCACCCAGGCTCCTCTTTCTATGGGATTCTCCAGGCAAGAATACTGGAGTGGGTTAACATTCCATTCTCCAGAGGATCTTCCGGACCTAGGGCTGGAACCCGAGTGTCCTGAACTGCAGGCAGATTCTTTACCATCTGAACCACAAGGGAAGCCCTTGAGATATTGGGAAATGAGAGAGGTCAGAGAAGGGAGGGACCTAGGGAGCTTGACCAGCCCCTAGGTGCCCAGCGCCCCCTCAATCCCCAGCAGCCACTGCAGTCTGGCCCGTAATAACTCTCCGTGTCAGGATTTCTCTCTCATTCGGCAGTAAGCTGATTCAGGAGAGGAACCACGTCTCCTGCTTTGTTTCCTCTCCCCCACAGCATCCAGCATAGAGCTGAGAACAGAGACGTTTCATACAAATCTCGATGAGTAATGCAGCCACCCCTTTTCCCCAAGTATCGGACCTTCGCAGGAACAAATCATGGTCTCGGAAAAATGACTCCCTCAAATGAGAATCTGGGACTCAATGCCAACTGGGGCAACTCCATCTCGCACACCTGACAAGCCACCATCCCGAGAAGAGGCATCGCTGGCTGGTGTGAAATGAACAACAAAAGACGGTCCCCCGGCTCTCAGTAAGCTGCATCGCTGATAGCGGCAATTTCCTGGTTGCCCAGCAACAGCCGCTGCGGAAACCAGGGTGCCCTGCCCTCAGTCCCAGGCAGGGGACTACCCTGAGACTGGTGGAACTCAAAGAGTTAGGAAGTCAGAGACAGTGAGGTGCATCTCCCTAGGAAATTACTGTGACTTAATACCTTGAGAATGTCCTGGTTCGCAGTCCTCTTCTCCAGGGACATGCGGGTTAAGGAGGATTCTGTGGGTGGGCCCTACCTACCTGCTATTCAGAACACTGTTTAATGGGGAAACATATTCAAATTGCAAATAACAGCTTCCAAACATGCTTCTGGAATATGACCCATAGGTAAGAGGGTGGCTTATGACGCAGTGAAGATGGCACGACCCAGCAGAAGCTGAAGTACTCCATGAGAGAGACTGCCCTGAGTTCAGTGAGGCCCTAGAATAGGGGTCCCCAACCTCTGGAATCCAGTGCCTGATGATCTGCGGTGGAGCTGATGCAGCATCCACAGTAAATGCGCTGTGCTTGAATCACCCAAAACCATCTCACCCAGCCCTCTACCCCCGAGTCCGTGGAAAAACTGTCTTTCACAAAACTGGTCCCTGCTGCCAATAAGGTTGGTGGCCGCTGTCTACAAGGAGTAGCTGGTCATCTGGCGAGTGAACTGTGAAGGCCATATCCAGGGTGACATCTGACCTACAGGGTCATCCTCGCTATAACCCAGTCTCAAACCAGCGCCCAACCTGCCAGTGGAATCTTCCCCGGGGAATTAAATTTGCAAAGTGCCTGCACATAACCTACCATTCCCCAGGCATGCAAGGAACCCAATGCCCCCAAGCAGGGATTTCACCTGCTCAGAAGGACCCCAGGCTGGAAGAATTCAAAATGCGCCAGGCAAACCATGATAAGAAGGTATTGTTAGAAAGATGTATCCAAGTGGCCTTCAAGCATCTGAGTGACACACTACTCTCTGCCACACATCCACCCCGCCCCCGCCTCCCAGCCGGTCCCAATGTACTCATGAGACAAACGGTGAGACATAGCTTGCAGAGCCCAGCACAACCAGGCGGAGACAGCAGGCGGGGAAAGTCTGAACGGGGCCCACATACCCCACGCCAGCGCACCCTCCGCTACCAGGGAGGGGCTTCCAGAAGATGGGGCTACTTTTGGCTGCTGATTATCCTGTTAAAGTCCAAACGATGACTGTCCCTTGGGTCCCAGCTTTAAGGACAATCCCCGGGACACAATTCATGACAGCAACAGACATTAATAATCAAAATCCATATCGGGTGGCTAAGAGGGAAAATTTGGATTTTCAAGCTGACTTTCAAGAGAGCATGAGGCTACTCTGCACAGCTGTGAGACGGTCACATTCGGGAAGCTGGATTTTTCCGTGTAGGGTCTGTGCAGAGGGGTCTCTGCCTCGATCAGATGGTGTACTCTGAATCAGAAGTGGCCCCTGGCCGGGCGGCCACACTACAGGGAGGCTGCAAGCAGCGGAGACAAGGCCAAGGAGCCTCGCCTCCAGAGCGGGGATGCCAGGCTCCATCTGATGCTGCTTTAAGACCGTGCTTTGGTGTGAGTGCGTCAGCAAGGGGCGCCTTATCTCCCCATGGGGTGGGGGGGGACTAGAAATGTCATCAACAGCAGCTTTTAAAAGTAAAGGAAACTGGTAATTATTTCAATGAGCAAAGAGGAGAGCGGAAGGCCCAAGAGGGTGGAGTCTCACACCCTACACCTCCCATAGCCCTCAGAGAGCCCCAGGCGACAGGCGATATAAGGACACAGAAGAGAAACAGGAGCTTGGGGACCCGAGTTCAAGGTCACTCCCAG